>NC_143582.1:71464726-71767513 GCF_048544385.1 Mastigoproctus giganteus | reverse complement strand
TGCCTGCCGGTCAATCATTTTGAAGCATATTTTCATCTTTTTTATGTCTGACATTTAAATCTAATGCTGAAGGCTTAAAAGGATTCTATAATGTGAATTTCACTTGTGGTAAACATTTAAATTATTGTAACGAATTTAATGTTATCTGCTTCCCTAGTAGGTTATTTTTTTTTTTTTTTTTTACATCTAAAATCAAAATCTCCAGGTGACCATACAACCATTCTTCCAATAGAAAACAGATTCACATCTGCTTAATTATGGCAACAGTCTAAGGGAATACACTGATCACATGAAGAAAAGCCATTTTAGATTTCATTTAAGCCATTGGTTAGATTTTGTAATATGATGTATAATTTTATACATCATATTATAAAAGAGTGGGAAAAATATCATTAATATAATATTCATTTATATTACAAACTCCAGAATTGCATAACCCCTCTAGATTTGTACTCAACATACACTTGGCAGAATCAGTGACCAGTCAGCATATAAAATGTAACAGTAAACTCAGTAAAATTCAGCACACATAAGGAGAAAAAAATCAAAATTTTATAATCTAGGGTTAAATAAAGTTTTCCAGCAAAACACTACTCTGCATTTCGAAAAAAAATTCACTGATGTTTTTTCAGGAAAGTGTGTTTCTGAATCATTTCTCTAATGCTGATTTCAAAAATGACTTGTTTTCATCACATCAGGTTTCTTCAAAAATCACAAAAGAAAATTAATTTTTCACAAATCGTTGTTGATTTTGGCAGAATGTGTGCAGTGAAATTATAACAAAGTGCTACTTTTACCAGACTTTTATATTTAAATATATGTTGAAAAAACTATTAAAAAGGGCAATGTGGTAAAAAGTCCACTAAACACTCACTCTTATTTTAAAACTGATCCATGATGGGACAAATTTTCTTTGATTTTCTTGCAGCTCTTACTTCACAGCCCTTCTTCAGCATCCAGCAATAGTGCCATCATGTTGGCATTTCACCTCCCCTGGCACCTCATCTCCAAGTCCTGGGGAAACCTCCTAACACTTCTTAGATTTTCTGGGAAGTAGTCACTGTGGGAATGTAAAAAAATGTACCTTAACACTCGTGTTGCAGCCCAGCTTCTTGAAGTTTGCCAACATATTTTCATGTGCTATATTCTTTTTGTTTCCTAAGAAGTTTTCAACAACAGACCTGAAGTTAATCATACATGTTTTTCTCTTTTATTTATGGTTCCCTCAAAACCTTGGTCCCTCATCAGTTTGAAAATTTTAAAGTCAGCACAGACCAACCAGCATGTTCTTCATACTTAACATTTGTCAACTTCAAGTTCTCATATGTTTCAAAATGCACAGAGTGAGCTACTGGAATTGAACCATATTTATTTCCATTATGAAGCAACACACCTTTGAAACTCTTCTTTGATGAGTCAGTAAAAAGTCTCCACTGTGTAGGAGTGTATCTAATTCCTGAATAGTTCATTCAGCTATTTATATTACAGTAGAAACCATAGAATTATCTTCAGAAAAGTGGGGGACTAGTTCTTGTTCTCTGTGTCTATACCATAAGAAAATTGTCCCATATGCTAGAAGATTTTTTAACTTCTAGAACCAAGAAGTTCTGCTGATTCTCTTACCAGATCATTGAGTTCATGCTGTGAAAACAGTTGGAGGCTTAATTCAGTTTCCATGTGTGCAGGCTTCACTTTCAGCACTCTGCTGCTGCATTCTCCAATATAAGTGGAAGACATGGAATCAGCAGTCTAATGGCAGATGGAATATTAGGATACACAATGCCCTTCTTACTCTTTGCATTGCATTGCATTGTATCCCTCTATATTAACTAAGTAAAAGTAACTGTCATACAGTAGTTTGGAGGCTCCAGCCAAATCATGGAAATTGCAAATGGCATAGGCTTTTTAACATTTTCTACAATCTCAATGCTTCAACACAAGTTCAACAAACTTTGTGGAGTCCATTGTTTATCTTGGCCACTGAGTTTCACCAAAATAAGCACAATACACATTCTTTACAAATTCTGTAATATCATTTCTTTGTTTGAGGAACACAACTTCCACAAATATAACAAATAAGTTTGGTTTGTTCAAACACTTGCATGAAGAATTTTACTCACTTTTCAGCACAAGTTTGACATGATAACTTCAAAAATAAACTGAGCCCATGCTGATAAACACTGCTGCATGGAGAGCTGTCAAGGAAACAAATGACTGAAGGTAGTGTTGCTAACATGTGAAGATTCTGTTTACAAATTCCCAGCATTTACTTTTAACTTAATACATTTAAGTTGACGTTAAGTTGATGTCATGATACAACTCATGACATCAACTTAAGTGAGAAAATGACATGTGATAGAAAAAACTAAAATCAGTGGAAAAAAAACAGCTTAAAAAAGCTTTTGGTTTACAAACATCAAAAACGATGCAGAGTGGTGTAATCCATGTAAAAAAAAGTGGCATTTCTCTCTTTATGAGATGCTTACAGGATTGTCTTTTCCTTTAATCTGTTTTTGCAACTGGCAGGATTTAAAATTCATACATAATTCAGGGACAGCATGTTTCAAGACTGACTGGTCTCTCATTAAGCAGCAGGTGATCCCTAGTGACAGTTGCAAAGAAGTTGGTCAAGTAAGCTGTCATGCAGTATACAAAATCAATTTTCAGCATTTTTAGCTAAAGTTATCTATAGAAAGTGATGCAATGCCAGGGCAACTTTGTTACAGCAAGTTTGTCTTGCTGTCAGAATTAAGACTGTTGTATTATCCATACAGTTTAAATCCTGCTGCCCTCAAAAACAGATAAAAGGACAAGATAATTATTAGAAATGTTTACAGAGGCAAATATATGCTCAGATGCAAGTAAGTTCAGTCTTTGTGCTTTAATATTCAGTGAAATGTGCTTCTCCTAAACTGCTTAGGCAAAAAAAATAATAAATAACAAAATAGAACAAACCACCTATTTGACTCCCTCCTCCTGTAGGCCTATCCATCTGACCTTTGACTCTTTCCTAAGCAGTCAACCCCAACCACTCATGGAGGCAACTTAATCCAGTAATCAGTAACTTGTTGGATAAAAGAAAACTTCTTGCAATCCAGTTTAAACCTATTCCCCCATAATTCAGATTTATGTTCCTAGTTCGAAGATCATTTATAATAGTGAAAATTTTGACTTTGCTCATTTTAATTTCTCCCTCAATTTCTCCCGTGTCAATCAGGTCTCCTCTAAGGTGCATAGTTACCAAACTTGGCAGCAAACATATTCAGTCTTTATTCATATGGAAATTACTTTTCCAGTCTCACCAGGCATATTGCCAATATTTAGATTCTTTCAAGAAGCTTACTGTCTTTCTGTTATTACTATTAATTGAGTATTAAATGAATCTTTTTATAAAAATACCTTTCAAACCAAGAACTAACCCTCTCCTTGTTCCTTACATGTAGGCTCTTCACCTAATCATAATCTGAAAGGTTGAAGTCCTGTTGCAGATTTCTTATCAAAACTAGTCTACCACAACTGAATTCATCTTTGTCCTCAGTATGCCTCTCACTTTCTCATTTGTGAACGTTGTTACCTTATTAAGCGCTTAAACCTTATCGGTTTAAAGTGTTGCCTATTCACAATAAATTTCAAATGAATAAAGAAATAAAGGAGCAAAACATCATTTTTTTTTTTAATCACTTTTTCTTTATCAGTGATTTGGATAATTTTTAAAATCTTTTATTTAATTAAACTTTACTTTTATTTAAACTTTACAGAACCTTTTAAACAAAAGAATAAATTACACATTAAAAAATAAAAATAACCACATTCTACTGCAGTAGAATCCTGATTATCTGAAACAATTGGGAATGAGAATCTTTCAGATAATCCCTGCCACCCCCAATAATCAAGTGTCAGTTAACTTGAATGCTGTTACTTTTTTTGGTAATATGTAAATCTTCGGTGGAGAAAAAAAATTTTTTTAAATATTTTATGAAGATATTTAACTTATTAATTTTATTCCCAATAATTTCATATAGAGATGGCATTGTGGTTTTTTTTTTTTTTTTTTTTTGTCCCATAATATCCTCTTTATGAGTCTTAAATATTTGCTGACCCTGTTAATTATAAGTTTGTGTGTTAATTGTGTGTTAACTCATGTGTTAATTTATGAGTTTGTGGCATTAGAATGAAATGTTCTAAATCTTTAAGTGGATCTGGGAGAGAATTTGGAATCAACAGAATGGTTTTGGCTTATGATGCTTCGTGTGAATGAAAAGAGGTCAAAACATTTTCCTCTTTTGTTTACTTTTATTGACTTTCTTAGAATTCAAGGTTTTGAGTATTAATGGAAATCAACTTTGATACAACAATCACCATAGCTGAATGATCAAATGCAAGGGTTAAATAATACATCCATTTGAATTAGAAGTAGTAGTAGTAGAAGAGGCATGTGATGCATGCAAGTTTGTGTAGCATCAGCCAAAAAAAAAAAAAAAAAAAAACCCATTTCACACATCCATTCCTCTAAAAGTTTGCCCAGTTTCTCCTTCAATTTATTTAAACTATCAACTTCCATGACACATGGAAATTTGTTCCAGCCATCAACTACCCACTGACTAAAAGCAAATTTCTGCACATCTATTCTGCAACTCTTTCCTCAATTTCAATTTATGCCCCCTCAGGTTCATAATCTAAACAAGAGGAAGAATCCCATCAACATTGAGCCTCACAGGGGCCTAGTCTCCAGATGCTGCAATTTGCAGAACTTAAGCCTTTCTTGGTGAGAGGATCCCTTTTTCCCCCTCACAAATCTTTGTCCTTCTCTATACTCGCTCAAGCAATTCTACATCCTTCCTAAAATGAGGCCTCAAGACCTGTACACAGTACTCAAGGTGTAGCCTGACCATTGCCTTTATACAAAGGTATAATCACCTCCTTTTCCCTACTAGCAAAATTCCTGTATATAATTGACAATGCCCCATGAGGCTTTCTCTGGTAGCCTGTCTACTCTGCTCAGAAAACTTCATATCTGATTGCACATTTACTCCCAGTTATTTTTCATTTTCTACCACCCTAAGTGTAGTACTACACAGTTGGTACATCTACTCATATGCAGTACTTTGATTTGTCAATGTTAAATTTCAGTTGCCACTTTTCAGCCCATACTGCAGTTGTCATTAAAAATCCTACCAACCTTCTTTGTATCATTTGCATACTTGGACATTTAAGCCTGATATACCTTCATCACTATCATTGATAAATATACAAAACAATAGTGAGCCCAACACAAACCCTGGTTTTTTTTTTTTTTTTTTTTTTTAGGAGCATTAGCAACTAAGGCCATATTGCTCCGGTGCAGTGGTCATTCCCTGACCTTTCCGCATCCTCCGCATTTGGTGGTGACGGGCTCGAACCCCGGTCTAATCAAGAAGCGTGTGCTACGCACTGCTGCTCCTTCCCACCTGGCTACGGAGGCGCCTACAAACCCTGTGGGACTCCACTAATAACATTAGTCCACGAAGAGCAGTGTCCATTGATTACCACTCTGTATTCTCCCACTCAACCACCCTTTTATCCACTGTAGCAACTTGCCCTTAATACCATACTGCTCCAATTTGTACAGTAGTCTTCCATGCACAATAGTATCAAAAGCTTTCCTAAAATCCAAGTATATGATATCAAAATTATTTTTTGCATTCAGTTCCTTTTTAGCCAATTAATATTATCCAATCAAATTGGTCAGACAAGACTTCCCCTTAACAAAGCCATGCTGTCTGAATTATTACTGCAGTCTTGTCTAGATGATCCTGCAATGCTTCTTTAACCAGTGACTCCATTATTTTCCCCATAACAGAAGTTAAACTAACAGATCTGTAATTACTCCTGTCACCCTTTGAAACCCTCCCCCCTTTTTTTTTTTTAAATTGAGGATACATTTGCATATCTCCAGTCCATTGGGACTTTCTCTGAGTCCAAGAATGCCCTCATAATCATGGCTAAGGGCCTGTTTACTTTCTTTGCTGCCTCCTTTAATATAACTGGATGAATATTTGGTGGACATTTAGTACTCTTTAGAAAGAAGTAATAAAAGGAAAGATAGATTTAAATAGTTTCAATTACTGCATGCCACTGAATTAAAAAAATTTTGAAGCATGTGCAATATGTTGGCTGTCTTTGGTAAATGTTTAACTTGTCAGTTCAAATTCTGACAAGTCCATCATAAACAGTGGAACCATCAATATTAGCATTAGCATTAGTAGAGGCATTTGATGCAAGAAAGCAAGCTTATGCAGCATCAGCCAAAAAAAAAAAAAAAAAACCACTTCCACTTCACCCCTCTGTTCGTTCAAAATACCTGTCCAGCTGAGCCTTAAACTTATTTAGGCTATCAACCTCCACCACAAGGGATGGAAGTCTGTTCCACCAACCAACCACCCGCTGGCTAAAGGCAAATTTCCGCACGTCTATCCTACATCTGTCTTTCCTCAATTTGAATTTATGCCCTCTCAGGTGATTATTCTGAGCTAGAGGAAGAATTCCATCAGCATTGAGCATGCTTAAACCATTCAAGGCTTTATACACCTCTATCAAATCACCTCGCTGGTGCCTAGTCTCCAGACACTGTAATTTGCAAAACTTAAGCCTTTCTTCGTAAGAGCACCCCTTTGTTCCATTCACTAATCTTGTTGCCCTTCTCTGTACTCGTTCCAGCAGCTCTACATCCTTCTTGAAATGAGGCCTCCAGACCTGTATACAGTACTCTAGGTGTGGCCTGACCATCGCCTTATACAATGGAATAATCACCTCCTTATCCCTGCTGGAAAAATTCCTGTATATCATTGACAATACTCCATGAGCTACTCTTGCAGCCCGTCTGCACTGCTCAGAGAACTTCATATCTGCCTGCACAACCACCCCCAAGTCCCTTTCATTCTCTACCACTGTCAGTGTTGTACCATAGAGTTGATACGTTGCTCTGGGGTTGCTGTTTCCCATGTGTAGTACTTTACATTTGTCAATGTTAAACTTCATTTGCCACCTCTCAGCCCATCTGCTCAACCTTTCCAGATCCTGTTGCAGAAGCATAGTGTCAGTAGTGTCCTTGACAACCCTGCCAACCTTTGTATCGTCTGCAAACTTGGACATTAATCCCGATATACCATCATCAATATCATTTATAAATACAGAAAACAATAATGGACCCAACACTGAGCCCTGAGGGACTCCACTAATAACATCAGTCCACGATGAGCAGTGTCCATTGATTACCACTCTCTGTCTTCTCCCCCTCAACCACCCCTTTATCCATAGCAGCAATTTGCCTCCAATGTCACACTGCTCCAATTTGTGTAGCAGTCTTCCATGTGCAACAGTATCAAAAGCCTTTCTAAGATCCAAGTATATAATATCAAAGTTATTCCCTGCATCCAGTTCTTTTGTGACTGCATCATAGTATCCAATCAAGTTGGTCAGGCAAGACTTCCCCTTAACAAAACCATGCTGTGTCTGAGCTATAACTGAAGTCTTGTCTAAATGATCCTGCAGTGCGTCTTTAACCAGTGCCTCCATTAATTTTCCTGGAACAGAAGTCAAGCTCACAGGTCTATAATTACTTGTGTCAGCCTTTGATCCTCCTTTGTGAATTGGGGTCACATTTGCACATTTCCAGTCTATGGGTACCTCCCCTGAGTCCAAGGAAGCTCTCATAATTATGGCTAAGGGTTTGCTTACTTCCTTTGCTGCCTCCTTTAATATAACTGGATAGATCCCATCCACCCCGTGTGCCTTTCTTGTGTTTATCTTCAACAATTTCTCCTCCACTTTACTCCCAGTTATTTCAAGATTCTGTAACTTACTGCTAGAGTTGAATACACCTCTGGCATTCCCCTCGCTGAATAACTCCTCATGTGTGAATGTCGATGCAAAATATTCATTTAGTTTGTTAGCCACCTGAGCAGGATCATCAACACTTGACCCATCAATATCAAGTGGACCAATCTGATTCATCCCTTTCCTTCTAGAGTTTACATAAGTAAAGAACTCTTTGCTGTTTTTCTTTGCATCCCTTGCCAAGGATTTCTCGTAATCTGCCTTCGCCTGCCTAACCTCCTTTGTAACTTGGTTGCATATCAACTTGTATCTATCATAGGCTTCTGTGTCATGTGTTAATTTGTAAGTATCCCATGCATTTTTCTTCTCTGCCATATGCCTCATTAGTTCATCTGACATCCATTTTGGCCTAAACCTTGAACAATATTTCTTAGTTGGTATGTAAAGCCTAGTAGCTTCCAAGATAAGTTCTTTGAATGCTTCCCATTTTGAATTTGCTGTTGGTAACATCATCAGTTGGTCCCACTGTATAGAATTTAAATACTGTCTCAGTCCATCATAGTCGCCTTTACGGAAGCAATAACCCTTCCCTTTACCCCTAATGGTAGTTACCTCTTTGAGTAAATCCCACTTCAGCACACTGTGATCACTGCCACCTAGTGGTTCATTTATCTGCAGATTCTTAATGCATGAAGAATCACTGCTGATAATCAAATCAAGAGTATTACTCCCTCTAGTTGCCTCCTGAACATGCTGATGTAGAAAACAATCATCCAATAAATCCACAAAAGCCCTGCTAGTGTGTGAGTATCCAGCCCCCAAATTCCAGTCAATATCTGGGAAATTAAAATCTCCCATTATAAGACATATCAAGTGGACCAATCTGATTCATCCCCTTCCTTCTGGAATTTACATAAGTAGAGAAGTATTTGCTGTTTTCACACCAAGCTTACTTCCTTTTCCGCCTCCTTTAATATAACTGGATGAATATTTGTGAACATTTGCTACTCTTTAAAAAGAAGTAATAAAAGGAAAGATTGACATAACAGCTTTCTTATGTTTAACTTCAACAATTTCTTCCTTAATTTGTTCCCAGTTATTACAAAAAATCATTAAGCTCCATGTTAGTTTAATAAGCTACTGCTCTTCACTTCTCTACAGAATTCCTCATGTGTGAATGTAGATGCAAAATACTCATTCAGTTTGTCAGCTATCTGAGTAATCATAAGCAGTCTAACAATCAATATCAAGTGAACCAATCTAATTCATTCCCTTCCTTCTGGAGTTTATATATAGCATCCCTTTGCCAAAGATTTCTCGTAATCTGCCTTTGCTTGACTAACCTCCTTTGTGGCTTGATTACAGATTAGTTTATATCTATCTCTGTGTTGTTGATAATTTATATGCATCCTATGTATTTTTCTTCTCTGCCACGTCTCTCGTTAGTTCATCTGACATCCATTTATGTCTAAACTTTGAACAGTATTTCTTAATTGGTATGAAAAGCCTAGTAGCTTTCACGATTCATTCCTTAATCAAGAAAGCTAGTCCTTGAATGAATAGTGAAGGCTACAAATTCTAAATTCTTCCCATTTAGAATTTTCTGTTGGTAACCTCATCAGTTGGCCCACTATATAGAATTTAAAAACTGTTTGAGACCACTGTGGTCATCTTTATGAAAGCAAAGCCTTCTCTGTACCCCTGATGGTATATCTTTGTAAGGAAATCTCACATCAGTAACATTGTGATCACTTCCACCTAGTGGTTCCTTTATCTGCAAATTCTTAACACAAATAATCACTGCTGATAACCAGATCAAGAGTATTACTCTCTCTGGTTGGCTTTCAAACATGCTGCTCCAGAAAACAATCGCCCAATAAATCCAAAAAAGTCTTGCTGGTGTGCGAATGACCAGTGCACAATTTCCAGTCAATATCTGGGAAGTTTAAATCCCCCACTATAAGACATGCTGATTTACTGGCCCACTCTTTTTCTCTACAATTGTTTGTCATACTCATTAGAGACATTAGGCCTATAACACACTCCTACTCATTTTTATTTTTTCAGTGCTAATGTCACACCAAACTGAGTCAACATTGCACTGACCATCTATGTCAACTGGATGCACTTCCTTAGATTTTGTGTTTCTTAGCTAACAGCATAACCTCCTCCTCCCTTCCTATCCAGTGTATCCTATCTGCACACATTGTACTTCCCAAATTCCAATTCTGAACTGCCTATATCTGTGTGACACCACATCTCTGATATCCCAACAATATCCACCTTTGATGTCTTGACCAGCTCTTAAAATTCATCAAATTTATTTACTTTACTCCTAGCATTGGTATACATACAAGTATACATTACTCTGACATAGTCCATGTATTTATTTGTTTCTTCATTCTTGATGACTCCCATCAGTCCCTGAAACCCCCCAGCACCAACCCTCCAGGCCACCTGCTCATTCTAATGTGGAAGCAGTGCAAAAATCACTTTCACCTCTACCTGCAGCTGCTGTTAATCTTTTAGTCTGTGAATCCCCCGAAACTAGCAGTTTTCTAACCCACCTAACACTGCCTCGATAGCATCAGCAAACACTCTTGCACCTCTTCTATTTAAGTGTATCCCATCCCTGTAGAAGCAGTCTCTCCTGTTAACAAGCACAGACCATGCTGAAAAAAATTCTACCCCATGAGCCTTGCACATTCTCTCCAGGGTCGAATTGATTGACAAACCTCTCATTATGTACTTCCTCTTACCTTGTCTGGGCAGAATTGTACACACTTAAATTTAATCCTAACTCATTTTTTTCAGCATTAACCTGTACTTAAGTAAATCTGCAGATGTGTTACTCTTAATGTCGTTATTGCCGATGTGTACAATATCACCCTTTGTGCCCTTAAAAGATGATATATGCTTTACGTCATTAACTTTTGCCCCTGGCAGACATACCCTGGTCCTATTCCATCTATCCTTTTTACACAACATATTACCCGTCTCCCTGACAATAGTCACTGGCAATAACTAGCTCCTGTGGGACCAGTGCCTTCTGCCTTGGGGCTTGCCGCTGTGTTGGTTGATGTTCAAATGCAAGCTCATTCAGTTGGGCCACTGAGAGCTTGATGGGCCTCTGCTTTAATATGAGTTGACTATGACTGAGCTCATGTGACTGCTAAGTGCTGTTATTTATGTTTATAGTCTTTGAATATTAGAAAAGAACTTTGACAGTCCTCCTCAGTAACAACAAGAGTTTAGACCTTAAGATTGCCTGCATAAATAAGTATAAGTTTATTTGACTCATGTATACTATATTTACCCTTTGGTAAATAATGCCCAGGGCAAGCAGTTTATTACAACCCCTAATTGCTTTTGCTCCTGGAAGAGTTTATTAACTAAATTATAATTATTTGAAAATAACTGATATTACCATGAAACAAAACTCGACACACGGGTTAAAAACTAAGTGGAACTTACTTTTCGAGCCTTTGTCCCACCAAAATACATCGTGGTCAATATCAGATTGAGCTTACTGCTGACCTCATTTTCAATTGACATTACCACCAGTGATGAGAGACACTCATTTGTCATTGTGGACTAAATAGATTTTAATGGGTTTTAATTTTAAGAAACTTCTTTCTGCACTGGCAGTCATTATTCGTAAGGTCAGTAAAATGCATAGTGCCACCCATATACAGGTAGCCTCCATTTACATCAGAGTTAGGTTCCTGGGGGGACAGGTGCAAATGGAACCCTTTATATAATGGAGTCAATTGGAAATCACAGGGTTAGGTTTCGGGCACCAAAAATTTTACCTACCACTTTGCATCAATTGTTTTATTTTATTAGCATTCTTCATAGCTGTAGTAATATTCGATGGAGGCATATTCATAGCCCTACACACATTAGGGCGGCTTTCACCAAATTCCATCCTCTGAATATTGCACTAGGATTCAATGCACTTCTTTTACCAGACATGGCATCTCTTTATTCTTTTAAATTAAAAACTTTATAACACAACTGGCAAAAACTGCACAAATTAAATAATAATATCACTATTATTATTATTTAATTTATTAATAGCACAATTAATAAAAAATGTTAGCGTAATAAATTTCCAACACGTGTAAACAACAACCAACTGAATGGTTCACCACATGGACCTTTACTACCCACATCCATGAGTGGTTACTTTGACGGTGGGAATCTTTCTCGTCTCTGATACGGATGTGCTAATTGCTGATTGGCTCAGATTGTTCTAAATCACGTGAACAGTGCACAATACATAGCACAGTATGATGCCGACAATTTTTGTCTGAAAATTTTAAACTTTCAATTTATAAAAAAATTGGAAAAATAAATAAAGAAAAAATAAAAATGGCATTATGGTTAGTGATCAGCACTTATGAATCAGCGCAAATCGGACCAGTGCAAAAGGAGGGCTACCTATGTTCAAGAAAGTGTCAGTCACATCCATATCATGGATGAATTAAAGAGCTTTTCATGGTAGCTTTTCTCAGTAGGCAGAAGAAAATTAAGATTTTTCAGCTGGTTACAGAGGGTCCATTCCATTTCTATAAGAAGGGTCATCATCAGTGAGGGGGGCTTGTTGTAAATTCATATGTAGTTTTCTGAGGTTATATAAAAATCCACGTATTTTGTTGCGATTTTCAAGCTGTTCAAATCTTTCGTTCAGAGAAACACGAATAGTGTCCATTATAAAGTAGAAAAACTCAATTATGATTTGTCATGCCCCTCATCATCAAACATTTTTCATCTGTGTTTTTATGCATATTCCTTAAAAGAAGTGCAGCACCTTTGAACCTGTTATTTCTGTACCAAAACAAATACTCAAACTGTTAAAGAAGTGATGTTTACAATGATATCTGCTATCAGATTTTGCATCAACTTAGAAAACTTACTTGAAATAAAATGTTGTGCCATATAGTTACTATGCTTCATACCTAATATGAGCATCCCATGAGCCAACTCAAACACATCCATCAGAGCTTAACAGTATGGGTGCAAACATGATCACTCGGAATTTTCTGTTGCTGAGTAGATTCTGAGAATAGTGCATAAATGCACTATAGTATTCCAAAAATGCATGGACTCCATTGAATACTAATGCCATATCTGAAACCTAAGTTTCTGATGCAGGTGGGCACCTACAAAGTACAAATGTAACTTTTGGATTTGTGTGATGAACTCTAACATGAACAACTTTATTTCTGCCCTTTGTGTTCATCCCATCATTGTAGCTTTGGCCCAATTTTCAAATTTCAGAATGTGGTGATATGAAGACAGTTTATGCTTGCTGCATTTACAAGATGAAATTTTTATCATAATAGTACATATGTTGGTATTGCTTTCTTGTTGGCGAAATGTGGGGAGCATAATGGTAAAGTTGATCTTCATGTACCTTGTTATAGTTTCATATAAAGATGTAACTTTGAATATGCAAAAATTGGTATTAACTTACATTTTACATACTGTTTTAGGAATATGTTCTCCCTGATGTGTGGGATCGGAAATCTTTGTTCAACTTTCATAAAAGTGCCCAGAAGCATGACTTTGATGTAAGACATTACAATCTGCTCAAGGATTCAATTTCACAAGTTGAGGATGATTTGAGGAGATTGAGAGATCCATTGCAGTTGCATTTGCCCATCCGAGAAAATACATCTAATGGCAGAACAACAGACCAGATACCCACTTAACCTTCAGGTGGATATTAATTTATACTGTGATCTTTTATCTTTTATTTTGTTTTATATTATGCAAATGAACCAGTGCATTTCACTGAATATATTCAAAGGAATAATGTGGTGATAAAGTTTGTTTCTGAGATACTCAATGTATAATTTTATTTGATTTTACTTTGGGATTACTAGCGATGTTTAATGGCTTTGTAATAACTGTGCATATTTATATTTTAAGAAGTGTCATGAAATCCACTTGTTAAAGCAAATTTGGTGAGTATGCAAGGTTTTTTTTTTTTTTTTGTATATTTGCTAACAAGGCATTTGATTTTGAATCAGCAGATCTTATTTCTTTATTATTTCAACTTAAAACCTAGATAATGTTTTCCTTATTACCAAAAAATGTTTTCCAATGAGAGAGAAACTTTTGCCATTTATTGGAAAACTTTTCACAGGTTACTAAATGTATTGGTGATAGATTCAAGTAACATATTGAACAAGGTGGCACATATATGTTTTAAGTTAACTTAGTAAGCAGCTTGTTAACTGATTTATTTTGACTAAATCTTTTAAAAATGCCTATTGCAGTGATGGTGACCCCTCTTTCCAGCTTGCATATCAAAAATAAGCTGAAACAAAAAATATAATAATTTCACGTCATAAAAGAAACAGACTAAAATTAGTAAATATTCTTTAATGATAATATAAAAAGATAACAGTATTTGTGTTTCTCATGTGTGCTTTGCTGACACGTAATTTTGCACATAGTTACACTTATGGTTTTCACTGATAGATGTGACTGATGGACCATAAAACAAATTTGTCTTCAAATGAAAAATACTTTTTTTTTTTTTTTTTTATAAACTATTTTTTAGTAGTCATGTGCCAGTATAATTCCCCTCTTACCACCCACCATTACTAACCTATCATGTGTCACCATATCCCATAAAAATTCTTAACGATACCAAACAGTCTGTCTGTCAATCACTTGTATCTGTCTTATGCACACACACACGCACAGTTGCCCAATGTGATTGGATGCCAGTTATTATAAATAGTATTAGTAAGGCCAAATAATGCAAGGAAGCAGACTTTTCCTATATTAGCCAAATAATAATAATAAGATAAAAATAAACTGAATATCCAATTCTACTTTGAACCTAAGCAGACTTAAGAACCTAAGCTGCCTCTGCCACATTGGAAAGCAATTTATTTATGTTCAACAATCTGTGCCCATAGGTGAACTTCATGATATCAAATCTGTTATTTCATGAGATTTTATGTTTATGCACCCTGATTCTTGTCTCACCTACAAGGGAGAACAGACTTTTCTCATTCATGTTACTCAACCCCTTCAGCACTCTACCTCAGTCAGATTCCCCCCTCCCTTCCAGATATCTGGTTGTTAAACTTTGTAGTCCATGTCATTCTCATTTATGCAGAAATTTGCACTAATTGCTAATCAGATCAACCTTTTTTGAACCCTCTCCAGAAGGTCAATGAATTGTATAGGTTTTAATAATATATGCCAGAAATCAATAGAAATTATTCAATTTTTGTTGGATATACCATTATCAACAGCATTTTACTCAACTTTGCTGATGCCAAACAAATGTTGTTGTTTGATTGATAGTTGTGCTAAAAAGTTTCATAGTATTCTGTTCTGTAGAAATGGTGTATTGTCATTCTTGTTTATTATTGGATGAAAGAAGTGCTCCATAGTTCCAATGCTACCCCTTCCAGTGAACATTAGTGAGAATTGTTGCCACTCCATCCACAACCTTATAATCCTCTTTGATAAACTAACTTATTCATTAGCTATAGCCTTCATACTTGCACCATAATCTATATCCTTGTATGTGATCAAACAAGTATTTTCTTTTTTTATTGTAACAGATCACTGTTGTTTATTGTTGCACAGCTCCAAGTGTGAATAGCTACTTGAGTGGCATTTTAACAGTTTTATTGCTTCCATTTATTTTACTTTTTATATCTGTATTGTACAAATCTCAGTTTCAATGATTTACTATTTAGGTGGCTGGATGATTGAAGTTATGTTAAGCAGCAAAACTATGAGCTTAATAAAAGAGAATGGGCCTGTGGCACTGGTTTCCATAGTTTGCAAAAGAAGAATACAGTAGAGCCAGTAAATACGGTAATTAAATTAATTTTAATAAGGCAAAGAAGCTTTCAGGGTCGTTTTTTTTTTTCTTAATTTATTAGTTAAAGCGGTCCCAGCCAACCAGTGGCAACCCCGCTCAGATGCGCACTCTCCCAGAAATCTGAGCATGCATTGCTTATTTAGTTTATTCCATTCCTGTTTTATGTTATTTTTACTTGCTGAGGAAGGGGTTTGTTACCCCAAAAGCTTCTTTACCTTATTAAAATTAATTTAGTTACCATATTCACTACTGTATTCTTCTTTTGCAAACTATGAGCTTAATATTTGTGAGCTGCTGATGTATGGTTCGGGTGAGCAGAGTAGTCATCAGTGATAGCAGCAGTTTTTCTCTTCTGCACCAGTGCATGGTATTATTTCTTACCATTCCTTTGTGTGCCTTAAAGGTTAAAGTAACTATGTGAGGTATAAGCTAAGAAATAACTTATACCTCATAACACAGAAATAAATAACACTTTACCACTTGAATTACACTTTATCCTTTTCTAATAGTTTACTGATAAGAAAAGGATAAAATTATTACAACTTTGTCCTATCAGTCCCATTATCTTAAAAGTGAAACATTTCTTAATTCCATATTGAATTCTGTCTCAGGCCAAGTTTTGGGTTCCACTTAGAATTAATATAAGGTCAGTTGTTAATGAGAATGATTAACCTGACATAAAAATTGACTGGGTTTTTAAGTAAACATGTTACATCATTGCAGAACAAACCATGATGAGTGATAAAGAAAAATAATTTTTTAAATATAGTGAGGGTTTTTTTTTTTTTTTTTTTTTTTAAGAATGAAATCTTGAAAAGATACCATCAAATTATGGAGAATTGATAATTGCAAAATGGGTTATATTTTTAATTTAACAGACATCATTGATATATATATATATATCCTCTTAGAATATATAAATCTCCTCTTAGAATATATATATATATATTCTAAGAGGAGATCCTGTTGGAATGGGTGCAGAGAAGAGACAAGAGTACTCCAAGGGCACAAAAAGATATTTCTACCATGAAAGATTTCAGTTCTGCAAATTGTAGTTAGAAACTAGGCAACTGTGAGGAGATCTGATTGAAGTGTTTAAGGCTGTAAATACACTGAGTAAACTAAATGCTGATAGCAATCTTACTATGTCTTAGACAACACACATAAGGAAATATAAATTGAAAAATGGATGGCTGCAGTATAGATGTGGGTGAAATTTGCTTATTTTTATTTTATTTATTATTATTTTATTTTTTTTTTTTATTATTTGTGGGTGAAGTTTGAATAAATTTATGAAAGTGTAGGGTGTTTTTTTTTAATGCTGCTGTATATATGATGCTTGCTTCCTTCCATCATTTGCTACTACTAATAATCAGAAATAAAATTACAAATTATCTGAAGTTATATGAGACCACTATTGTCATGCTTGAATTACAAAAGTTCTTCCTATGCTAGTAGTGGCAGTTTCAAAGATGTAGCCATTATTAAACCATTTTTTTGATATTGAAAAGCTATTATTTTTCATAGCAGTAAACTTTTTAATTATATATAGGAAATTGTGCATTTAGTTTATATGCATAGCTTTCCCTGAGTATTAAGTAAAAATGATTTCATAGGTCAGGTTTCATATAATAGGAAAAGACATTAGGATATTCTATCCAAAACATAATTTTGCTTAAATCCTTTGTTGCATTTGTTTGTTGGCATTCAAAAAATGAAATCCAGTAACTAATCAAGCTATTTGTTCCTTTTTACTAGAACTGATAAATAATTGCTGTTGTATTTAGTTGACTACTGACCAATTTCATAAATTCTTGAATCTGCCGTTATGGTCTTTTATTATTCATTTTGCGTGTGTATATATATATCTCACTGAAATTATATATACAAAGGAAGATCTTTAAAATTATATATATAGTTTTTTTGACATATGTGCATGTGAAAACTATAACATTTTTGTAAATGTTGCTACTGTTAATGTTTTTTTGTTTTTTTTTATCTGTGATACATAAAGATGCTTTATCAGATGTTTGTTGTTTTAATGGATTTTGAAGGTTTTAAGAATTGTCACTGATACTTAACGTTATTCTATTTGTATAGTTTAATATACAAATATGAAGCACTGTTCTGTGATGTTGTTTTTGTGCTTTGTATATATTATTTTTTAATGAAAGGTTATGAAAAAATAAATGGAAGTGATCTAGCATTTGCATTATGATGCACTAGTATGGTTAGAAAAATTCATATAATTGTTTAAAATTGCTTTTAGTGTAGTCAGACTGTTTTGATTGTTACAAGATGAGCTAAGAGCTTTCATTCAGTCTTTTAATTTACTCTTAATGTAAATTTATGGACTTGAAGTTGCTCTTTATTTGTATCTAAAATTTAGTGCTGGAGTAATATCAGGTAAATTTATAATTTTTAGGTTAAAAAGTAATTTTAAAAAATGGGAAAATAGTTTCTCTAAGTTGAGTGATATTTGGTAATATACAGATTTTGCATGTAACGTTTATACAGCCAATAAATCTTTGCAAGTGCTTTTCTTAGAAATTACAAACAGATTTAGCATAGCTTCATTTAGTGTCTGTACTTTTAATTTTGTTAAGATGATAATTTTTTAAGCATACTCACATGAACACGCATGCACTTGCACATTGTTACATTATTATTTGAAGTTCCAATGATTTAAAAGCTCTCATATCTTCTAGCTGCCACCATTTTAACTGATTACTAATTTTGGCAATGAAAGTTAATTAAATTAATTGTTTCATTACTTTTCAGTGATAGCCAATTTGTACTGTTAGAAAATGAATTTTAATTAATTATCATAGCATTTTAGGATTTGATATGATATAAGTTAGAAGAGCCTTAAAGATGGCACTTTAGCTATTATTGAGATGGCATGACATGAGAGGTGAAACTGAAAGATTACAGACGGCAGTTGGCGGTCAACAGACTTTTTCTTTATCTAAGTCAGACTACAAAATTCAACTTTAAAATGATAATACATTATAATTTTTTAATACAAAGTTAAAAGGACCTAAATTTTTGCATTTTGCGATAATGAAGTCTATCAAAAATGTCAAAACTTCATCATTTGCAATGGTACATGATTTTTTTTTTTTTTTTTAATGAAAACCTTAACATGGAAGATATTAGAACCTATAGGACTGTGTGGGCTTGAAGGTTGAGAAGGCAAAAGAAGATATCTGCTGGCATTAGACATGATTTTCTGCAGATTGTAATTTTCAGGACATATATATGGGAAGGGTGGTTGTTCCAGAATGGAAAAGTGGAAGTTGAAGAAAAATGAGGAAGAAGAAAAGTTGGTTCTGTGAGTTTGAAGCTGGACAGTAAAAGGATGCTGACTGGTTGCATTAAGAGTTCAGACTGGTTTGGAAGAGAGAGGGAGAATTATAGTAGCCAATTCAGTGCCCATGGAAAAGGCATGTAGCAGAAATAGAACATCAATGAGACAGAGTGGAAAGACTTTGTAAGAGATGGGTCATAAATTAACATAACTGCACGCTCTTTTGAATTGAGTCAAGAACCTGAGAGAGGTTATGGAGGCACCATTCCAGATGTAAGAATATTTCATGGTAAGACAGATTTGTACAGTGAGTAGCTGCTTTGAAGAAAAGCAATGTTGAGAGCAAAAGAGAAAATTCAGTTTTTTAGATGGAGAGGAAGCAATATTTTTGATGTGCTTATACCAAGAGAGATTAGAAGTCAGGTCTAATCCCTAATAAGACATGTGATCTTGCCTAGAAATCTGAGTGTTGTAGAAGATAAGCATAGGAGAGAATCCTTTTTGTGAGATATAAGACAAGACTTAGTTTTAGAAGGATTGAAATTAACTAAGTTATCCTTTGCCCCATTGGAGAATTAACTAGAGATTAGCATTTAAGGAATTGGTAGCAGTTATTGGAGAAGTTGAAGCTGTTTGTGTGGGCAAGGTTTCTCAAACTGGAAGGTAGAATGCAATATGCTCTCATCAGCAAAACTATGGATAGGATTTCTGATCAATGAAAGAAGGTCATTAATATCCAAGAGGAAATGAGTGGGAGAAAACTGGACTTTGAGGAAGGAGTTAGAAGACAGAACTGCCTATTATCATGCACAGTGAACAGTCACAAAGAGTGGATACCCAATTACAAAAAACAGTTGGCAAACCATAAGATGGAAGCTTATTTAAAAGACTTATGCCAAACATGATCAAAAGCCTTTGAAATGTCAAGAGCAACTGCTTGAGTTTCACCAAATTTTTCCATTGAATTTGTCCATTTATGGATAACATAAGCTAGTATATCACCATTGGATTGACACTGACAGAATCCATACTGGCGATCATTAATTAGATGAAAGGTTTCCAAAGTTTGTGAGTTTGCAGTTAATGGATTTCTAGATGACTTTAGAAAGAGTAGAAGTAAGTGCAATTGGGATGGATTTATCACTCTTATTAGGAACTAGCTGGATATGAACAAATTTTCCGGAAGGAAAAACACCAGTGGAATAAGAAAATGTAAAAAAACAACAACGCGAAACAGGAATAGGCTCAGGAGCACAGGTTTTGAGAACAAGTGGAGAAATACTATCAGGACCTTGCATTTTTTTTTTTTTTTTTTTTTGGAAATAAATTAAACTTTAATTAATTAGGATTATACAAAGCTTTGTATTAACCATACAAGATAACAGTATTTCTAATAGGACAGAAATGAACTTTGTAATATATATTAATTAAATTTTGTAATAAACAAATATATAGAAAAAACTATCCTTTGGCAGGTAAATATGTGCTTTGTATGTAAATTAAGTTTGTATTAACGAGATTCTACTGTGATTAATATATATTAACCTTTCTTCCTATACTCTAAATGTACTGAACTATATATGCTAACCAAGCTGGCTCAATAATAATGGGATCAACTTGTTTAATTTTTTCAGCAGTCATAAATTACATACAATCTCTAGAACCTTTCCATGACTTCTTCCCAGAGGAATTTGTTCCCTGATATCATTCAGAGTTTGAGTGGCACAAATTGCTTTGCATCAAATTCTATGTTAGTTTTTTTACTAATGAACTATTTAACATTATCTATTTAATACAACTTCAAAGACTATGCAACTAAAAAGTAGTGTTGTTGGGTGTCTTTTTTTGTACTTAATTTACAATTGCTAGAGATTCAAATTGGTGCACAGAGCCATGTGTGGAACTTACAAACAGAAAATAAATGAGCATAAGTAAACTTCTTTTGGGATGGATGTAGAAGTTTGTCCAATCTTTTGATTTATCTGCCATGTCTTGAGGCAGATTTTCAGTAAATCCAGTGAGAACAGATCTGCAAGAAATTCAGTGAGAATACAATAATAATGATGTTATTCTAATAATAATAATAATGTTATTCTAATGTGGGAAATTTTGGAATTTTTTATCATGCCAGTGCCTGGAACTTTGGAACGACAGTACTTCTCTCACTTGACACTGCATTTAATAAATTTGGAAAACTAATTTAAAATTACCTTGCATTTAAAAATTTGGAATAAAATTACATTTTGATTTTATCCTCAATCTTTGTTGGAGGTCAAACAATAACAGTTAACTGCACTGAATCATATATTTCAATATATTTGAAGTATATGCTTTTCAAGGAAGCCTGAGACATATGCTGCACCAGCCAAAAAAATTCCCTATATATATATAATAGGTTGTAATGATATAGTGGAATGTCTAATAATAATATATATATAATGAATAATAGTGGATTATGGATCTGAGAAACTGCTAGTAATAGCAGAAGTCCAGCAACCATAATGAAATATAAGTAAATAGATTAAATAAGTGTATGAATAGGAGTGCTGACCTGACAGGTCAGCACTCCTACTCATACACTCCTACAGTGGAAAAAATTAAAAGTACCTGAAAAATAAAAGCAGATTGCCTATAAAATTAAATGAAAATATATAAATGGTGATTAATTCTGCAGTTCCTAAGTTTTCAAGGGTCGGCAGCCAAAACAAATGGAAGCACAGCAGTAAGCAAGGTCTCTGTTTCTGTTATGATGTATACGTAGCAGCCAGAGCAAGTGGGCAAACATATGTCATAGCCAATCCAACAGAGACCAAAAATAAATAAATAAAATAATAATACTAAAATAAGGTGTAAAAATAAAGCTAAATTCAAAACCAATTGATTCCAGTTAAAGAAAAAATAGCAGTCAGCCCCACCCGAATATTAGCAAAGAAATCAAAATATCAGGATGAAAGAGAATAGTCAGGAAATAACTTACTATCAAACTGCTCAGTGAAGTGAACATAACAGGGCGAAAGTTCCCAGCATATAATTATAATGGCTAAAGCAACCCTGAGTGTAAGGGAGAAGGAATTCAGGGGGTGTGACTTGATCAAATTCAACGTACAAGTGTGACAGGGGAGTAGGCAATTAAACAAATGAGCGAGCAAATGGGGAGAAATAACTAGACAAACAAAGTAGCATAGAAAGCCTCTAAACTTTGTAGTAGAAGAAAAATAGAAGTGATAACAGAAAAATAGTATCTCAAATATTGCTTTCGACCAGCCTAATCACATGCACGAGATATAAGATATAATGTATAAGAACTGCAAAAAGTAACTTGAAGGGGAATGTAGTGGTGCTCGGGCAGTCCAGGATTGCATAGCCCATACCTGGACCTATTTTAGGTATGGTCCAGGGACCTACTTTATATTCCTCATGTGTTTAAGTCAGTAATGGTATTGTTATTACAAATACGCGACAGAAAAAATTCTACAAAGAACAATAAAAATGACAAAACAGTTAACAATACTAGACAAACAAAAACAAAAGACCCCCTTAGTTAGTCAATCCGTGGGCACAGGCTTTCTACACTGTGAGACACGACAGAGGCTAGGGGGTATATGACTATACATTATATACAGGCCTGAATGTAAAAAGAAGAAATCAGCCAGCAATTATGTTGTTAATGTCAGTATTGTTATCAATAAGTTTTTTTAAATTTCAGGATATTCAGGGCTTTCTTGAAATGATGGTAAAGGAAGGCTGAAGGGAAACTATTACTGAGCAGCTTATTGTGGAGTAATTTGATGTCTAAAATATTTCCATTTTTGCATAGGGGTTTTCCATTTAAAATATTTCAATTTTTGCATAGGGGTTTTCCATTTAAAATATTTCAATTTTTGCATAGGGGTTTTTTCCATAGTAGCTACACCTGTCAGGTCAGCACTCCTACCCATACACTTATTTAATCTATTATATATATATATAAAACTTATGAAACTATTTAAATACTTTTATGTTTCACAATATATCAAACCAGAATTTGTAGTCTTGCCCTATATGAGCTACTTTAAAAATAAACATGATCATGAGATACAGTTTTTTACAAATATATCTTAATTTTAAATAAAATACACACATTGTACAATTATAATTTTTACCAAAATTTTTATAAAAACTTGAAGTAAACTTAAAACTAAGCTGGGCAAGTATTTAATGAGAATTCTGACACTGTTGTTCTGTTTAAAAGTATATATTTTTATTTACTGTAATCATTCAAAATATGCTTTGCTTAGCATTTGTAGGTCCCTGTTTTAAACCATGGTGTTAATAAGGTCATAAACTGTAAATTAAAAATCTATATGTGTAAATCACAAGTCCCTTGTGGAAATTTTTTCTGGCACATTCAAACGGTACTACAAGTGCTGCCATAATACATATGGGGTGATTAATATATTCAGTATCTCCTTGAGTGATCAATATATGAGTGTAAAAGTAAAGGCACATTAAATTAACTGCTCAATTCTGTTGGCACAATGATTGAATTCTGGGCATTATTAGCAGCAATGCTTCATTTTTTGTTTATAGCTTGGTACACATTTTTATTTGTTTTTTGCTTGTGTCAAGCTTAGTTTATTTACAAAGAATAAACTTTTTGATAATTTTGAGTTTTGTTCCAATTTACAGCTCAGCCTAAAAGTAAATATTTGCTCCTAGTTATGAATTTTCAGAATGTTGTAATTTCTCAACATTCCAAAAGTAACAACACATTGACTGCCTTCTCTCAAATGTAGGTGACTCCAAAGTAATCTGAAAGTTGCATATTTTATTTATGCAGATTGCTTTCATTATTTCCCCCAATTCCAAATCATCTCCAAGTCAGAGGTTTTGAGAAGAAAGTAGCACCGATCTTGCAGTACAAAAGAATGAAAAATTTAAATGTTCTGACTATATGCTGTATATGTTCTGAGGCTGAACATATGATTGGTTAACCTAGCTTAGCTCTCCCTTTCATCCGGGGAAGGGGGGTCAAAGGGAGAGCTAGGCCAATTATGGTACTGCTGGTTTGGATGGCTGGAGATGACATCAAAGACGATGTCACACCTCCAGTCAGCCAACATAATTAGGGCTTACAATACCAGCCAAAAACCAGTATTTCAGTGTTTTTAATTTATGAAACTGGGATACCGGTATTAATACTGGTATTCCAAAAACAAACTTTTTTTTTTTTTTTTCTCGATAAATTTTTATGACAGTTAGTGCAATAAAGTAAGGAAAAACAAGTACGGTAATTACTTGAATTAAAGTTTTAAATAAACATTTATTGCAATAATAAATATTCTGAAAAAATCATAAAATACAGTTATTCTAAAAACAAAGAAATACATATTGTTACTGCAAAGTTTAGTTATGTTTAAGCATCCACACTACCTGTCCGAATAAAGTGAGCTCTTAAGAAACATAGCACGCGTTCCTTGAATGGACCGGGGTTCAAGCCCGTGACTACTAAATACGATAAATATTTGTATTGACGATTTATTGTGAACTCTACTGACTTGGTTGTCGTGCCGGAGTATAAACAGAAAATTTATTTATTTATTTAAAATTGATCTAATTTTGGTACATATTTAATTAGCGGCAGAAAACGCCCTTTCTGATTCTATTCTGGTACTAAGATAATCGTAGACTACGATTTAGTCTACTATGTAGTTTACTATGTGAAAACAGTATTAAAAATTTCAAACACAATTAGGGAAGGCGTTGAATTTATTGTACTTGTGGTAGAGTGAAACAAGTAACCTGAAACTATAAACCAACACAATTCAAAATTTTGTGGCAGGTCATCTGAGAGGTTATTGCACTTAGTTACTCTGTGGAAACCATAAAAAATTGTTTCAGAGATGATTGCAGTAAACATTTATATATATTTAGGAAGGTAGAAAACATTTCAGCATTTTAACTTCCAATTAACAGCTAAGGTAGATTGTTATTTTCAAAAGTCACATGTCAGGTTACATTAGACATTTAATTAACCACAGCTACAATATTCTTTATACATGCATATCCTTTCCCATTCTTGGGACTTGGGGTAGTTTTATAATATTTTATAATTTTTAGCATAAATAGTAATATGAAAATTATCTTGATGTTATATAGACATAGCTGCCAATTTCTGACTTTCAAAAGTATGGAGATCAGGCATCTGTAAGCAGAAGGTAAACAGGAAATTCTTCTGAAGTCCATGCAACAATAGAAATTAAATTTCACTGACAATATACATAAAGGATTGTTTTTGCTTTCAAATATTAGTTTACCTAGTTATTTACTGTCTGTGGATTCCTGTTTGGATATTCTATTAGACGTCATCTGATTTTGATTGCTTCAAGAAAGATATTTGTTGCAGGTTTAGCTATCTTCAGAAATGTTAAGTCAAAGTTTTGTTCATAACAATGGTTCTAGTGTCTTGACGTGGCTGACAGCCAAGTCAAGGGGTATTTCCAAAACTTTACAAGAAAGATGTAAACTGAGTTTTTGTTTTTCTCACCTGGCTCAATATTCTTTCACACTCATCATTGAAACTTTGGATAAATTTTATATTCAAGTTTCCTTTTGTACTTCTCAGTTCCCCAATCAGGGACCATAGTACTTCATTTCTTTCTTTCATAATACCATTCGGTGGCTTCTCACACAGAAACTAACAGAATTGATAAATAAATGTCTGTTTATACTCTGGACAACAAAGGCCAGAAGAGATTACAATTTCATTGTAACTGTTTATTGCAGCTAACAGTGGGTTGTGCACTATTGGTAGCAGCATATGGGCTTAATCTCTCAATGTGTGAATTTGCATCCACACACATTACCCTAGTACAATGCTGAAAAACAATTGCATCATCTGTTTCTTTATCTTTAAAGACAAAAGAAGTGCTGGAAACTTGTCCACAAAAAGTTTGAAATTTGAAAATGATGCATTGCCAGTTTGAAATTTTTGCTTCCTCGGCATTTATAAAACCATTTTTCAGTGGGAACTTGTGCATCATGTATTCACATACAGCCATAAAGTACTTCCTCACTGATCAAAAACACAATCTTCGCTTGTTTTAGACTCTCCATGACCTTGGAAATAGAAGTGCCTATGATTAAGTCAGAATCATCCTTCTGGTTTAGCCTGATATAGTAACCAAATTCTAAAATTGGAAGTAGAAGATTTAAAAACTATTGATATACTGAAGAATGTTATGTACAAATTTATTATATCTAGATGTAATGACCTCAGTGCACATGAATGTGAAGTATGAATGGTATTGAAGAGTTTTTTGGATATTCAAGCATTGCCATGACATTTAAAAGAAACAAGAAAATTGTTTTATTCAAGCCAGAAGAGGGAAAACATGAATAGTCTTTCTGCACGAGTGAGGATAAACATCCCTAAAATTATCAGCTAGGTTGGCCTGTTTAGGATTGCTTTAAACAGATATTTGCAATTCATTTCATTTTCTTGGGAAGTTCATTAATTTGTCTTCTCTCAACATATATTTTGGATGATTAACTGGATTTGGAAATGAATCACTGGCACTCATTAGTGATTGTACTTTTCAATTTGGTAAATCTGAAAAGTGTGTATATGGCTCAGAGGTTACCATTCTAGTTGCACATTTAATCAAAGACAGCCTGTCTTTGATTATCAGTGTGCTTCAAAATCTTTTTTACTTCAGTGGCATACATCAGTTGTTTAAATGTCTTTTCTTTTAGCACTTTCTCTCTGCATAGTACTAAATGTCTACCAAGTAGTCATCCACTTTTACAGGAGGGCATGCATCTCCCTTTTCAGCACACAAATTAATAAGTTGATGAGAACAGTGTATTACAATCAAGTCCTCCATCTCCTCTTTTAATACCCTTCCTACTCCAGTTTTTAGAGGCCTATCATAACAGCCTATCATTAGAGGCCTATCATAACATTATTAACACTAAGTTCCAGGTAGTTTTTTTGAAGAGGAATCCCACATGCTTTAATGTTGTCCAGAAGATTATGTTCAGTGTTGCCCTGTGTAGGGTCATCTACTGATGGTAGAACTGAAAGAAATTAGCTTTAGATTTGATGGCTGTTTTTTTTTTTTTTTTTTTTTTTAGGTCACCACAATGGGATATAGTTTGGAATCACTTTGACTACTGCCATCACTGGCAGTTGAAGATGGTTTATTTTTCAGAGCCATCACTACCTCTTCTTTTCCTTTCAGTGCAACTTCACTAAAAATCTCTTATTTTTGTTCTTACACAGCCATATTTTTTGCTATTGGGAAATATGTTTCTGAAAAGCATACATGTGTGATCAGCACAACTGAGCGAAGGATCATGTGCTATTAAAAAAGATGCAAATAAAATTCGGCATGTATAACGTCACCATCTGAAATGCTACATCTATTTTTGCATTTCTTTCTATTGAATTCATGCTGTTGTTAATACTTATTTGTTTGCAGATGCCTAATTACACTTTTCCTGCCATTTAAAATTGGAAAACCACAACATAACATTTCAGAAACATATATACAAGATTTTCCACATATACATGGAAAATCTTGTATATATGTTTCTGAAATGTTACATTGTATTTCTTTGTCATCTTAGCAAAAGACCTTGCTAATTAGCCTCACTCTATATAAGTACTACGAAGTGATTGCACACATAATAGAGAACAGTACTTCATGTTCTATTTTGCAGCATAGACTACGACAGAACATCAATAGCGACTTGGTTAATGCAGTTTTTTCAAAAAGACACTTCATTGCCAACTATATTACTACAGTGAGTTGGAGAACTGTCAAATTGAGTAAAAAAGATTCTCTGTTGTAAATCCATAGAGTTGGCAGATATGTATAGAGAAGTATAGCAAGCTATCTGAACCTTTCAAGTTTCTGTAAAAATTATAATTAAATAAAATTGTCTATTTAATGAAACCAAAAGATGTGAAATGGCGAGAGGTCATTTAGAGAAAGGATACCAAACTGCCCAGGCATCAGGCATGGCATCAGTTGTACTACGAATAATCTGTAAAAGCACATTTGTCATAACATTTTACATTTTTATTCATAATTATGAAATATAATATATTATAAGCACTTATTAATATAAAAATTTTTGTACTGTATAAATCAACCAGTAGGGGTTTGTTTGTTTGTTTGTTCTCTCTCCCTCCCAAGCTTTTAAGGTTATCAGTGGGATTTAATAATACTTCAGATATCTTAGCCCTTTAAGTTCCACATCAGTAATGTTTTAAACTTGGTTGCTTTAGCTAATCAAAAATAAAGTGATAAAATCAGCCGTGCAATAATAAAAAAAGATTTTTAAATATATCTGCATAAAATTAAAATTACTACACTAATATTTCTCAAACAGTCATCTTTTAAAAATGGCTGTTTTGAGAGAATTAAAAATTAAGACTTTTTTTTAAAAATTTGGATAAAATTAAAATTGTTACATCAACATTCTCAAACTGATACAGAGACAACTAATAGTATTCAGTTCCCAGTGATTTATAAAGCAAATATGAATAACTAAAAGAATCCCCTTTTACATTTTATTTAATTTACTTTTAGTTTCTGAATTCATATTTTTATGGGATTACCAATTTTAATATTTTTAAATTCATATTTTTATGAATTAAAAATATTAAAATAAAATACTGTAACCCGTGTTCAGTTCTTATTGAAATGAATCAGTTGATAGAAATTTTAGAACTAATTCCATTCATTTTACATTGAAAGAATATATAGTTTTTGAATTTTCTCTAAAATCATTTGCATTAAGGATATTGTTCTCATTAATTAGGGGTGATAATGCTATAGTGTAATCTTGAAATAAGGAACATTTTTCTTGCATTGTGACAGAAAAAAATATAATATTGGAGACTTCATAAAGAGGGACTATAAGTAACTTTTTATTTTTACACTGACAGCATTAAAATAATATTTCTTGTAATAAAAGAACCAGATATATAATAATCTCTTTTTTTTTTTAAATAAGTTCCACTAAATTTTAAACAATCAATTTCCTGCTTAGACAGCAGTGTGCTGCTATTCAGTTAACTTGCTATGTAATTAACAGGCTTACTAATATTCATAATGCCCTTCCTCCTCCAGCCCTTTTTGTATTCCATGTGATAGTCATTTCTTTTATTTTGCAGTTGCATTAGCAGGTGACTGCAGAGGCTTATGTTCATTGAGCAAAGATTTCTTGAAATTTTAGCATTAAAAAAAGTTTTTTTTTGTTCTATTCAAGTTAGTAACATATGAGGCCAGCTGTTCCTCATCTAACTAATAAGCTTAACATAGGCTCAATTCATAATGTAAAATCTAACATGCTTGTACAACTGTGGCAGCACACTCCTGAATTAAGACATTAATTTGAAGACTTTGAGAAGTCATGCTGTGGTCCTGAAAGGGTTTAATATGTGATCATGCCACCCATCTAGATTTTTAACTGTATTTTAGATAGTCACTAACTTTGGGGTGGGGGGAA
Organism: Mastigoproctus giganteus; assembly: GCF_048544385.1. Taxonomy (NCBI): domain Eukaryota; kingdom Metazoa; phylum Arthropoda; class Arachnida; order Uropygi; family Thelyphonidae; genus Mastigoproctus; species Mastigoproctus giganteus. Next base: position 71,738,027 of record NC_143582.1, on the reverse strand, counting down.
GATTAAGGTGTTATTTCTAGATTAGTGAGTTTTGTTTCAGTATTATATTTTGATATTACCTTGTAAAGATGCAATTGTCATGAGCTTGCAATATACTATGAAATAAAAATACTTTAAAAACACTTTGTGAACTTATTATTATAGTGAATTGATATTTTTGAGAAATAAGATTATTGTAATACTTCATTTTTACATCTGTAAAGCATAAATTACTATACAAATTGCAATGGATTTTAAATCTTGTATTTCGATCATACTTGTGATCTGGATTTTGCATGAATGTTTTGAACTTTGGCTTTTATATTGCCAGTAAATTGAATTTGTAATGCACTGAAACTTCTTATTTTAAAATGATTAGCATGTTTGTGCTAGTCTGTATTTTATTAGCTAATATTAAGTAGTTGTACTAAATAAGAAGAAATATATATATATTTATTTATACATGGTAAATATGTACATGAAAACTCTGTGTACTCGGGGATATATATCCCAGAATACATAGCTTTCAAAGATTTTTTGCACAGAGCATAGCCTTGCCAGTTACTATGGCCATAAAAGACACAAAAGGACAGCTGGACTGACATGGTGTACCATATGGTTTCTCATTTTATATGTAGTCCACAAAGAATGCTGAAAATTGGCTGTAGTTACCTCTTTGAAGCTTAAATGAAATTTCCTTTATAGTATATGCTCTTTTAATAATTTTTAATAGTACAAATTCCAGGAGCACAGGTATATTTTATTGGCGGTCTAGACAAGGTTCTACTAATAATTGTAGATCTGGTGTGTATCTTGCTTTTAATGTAATGTTCAAAATAGCTTAAATGTTGCTGAATGGGATCAAAATCTTGTGATATATCTTGGTGCCATATCTGTGTGTATATATACAATTCATATAAAAGAACAGCATAATTTTAAACACAGTTATCATCTATAAGGTTGATAAAAATGCCTACTACTGTAGTTGTGGTTTGTTGTAGCAGAATAAACTGAATGAATTTTAATGTTATTCTTCTGCATCTGACTTAGTAATATACTGTAATTCTGAAAGTAAAATATTGCAATATTTTTGTGCCAAATTCAATATAGTTAAATATTTTGATGTATGGTCTCATTATTTGTTATAATTCTGTATGGGAAGTATCATTTTTAGGCAGACTGCACCCTTTTTCCAATTATGTTAGCTATATAATTATCCAGCTACTTTATTATAATCATTAATATTTACTAATTATGTATGTATATCATAAGTTACACTTTCTTTCTTTCTTTGAAACATGTGCTCAAAGTTCATGAAACATGTTAAGGTTTTATATCAAAATTACTCAAGAACATTAATCAGTGTGTATTGCTTGTATTCTGAAAGAAAATGTAATTGATATTCATGCATTCTAATTAGTTATTTGTATTTCTGATTAATTGTTTGAATATGGCTGTTAACCTGCCACCTTAGACAGAAAACAATTCTGCATTTAAAATGGTATGTTTTGTAGCAATCAAAAATTCAACTTCTTGGTTTTTTTTTTTTTTTTTTTATAAGATGTATAACACTTTAAAAATAGAATATTCAAATACAGATTTATATATATCAAATCAAGGTTTAACCTATGAGTTAATTTTGTCCTTGTCATTCTTTCGTGTGTGAGTGAGATATTGGAGGAAACTAAGTAAATGTAGTTATGTTCCTCATATGGTGATATTTATTTGAAATACTCATGCAATTTGTATACATATAAAATAAAAAATTGGGTTAAATTTTAAGTGTTACCCTATTGAACTAGTTAAATTATTTTCTGAATTATTGTGCTCTCTCTCACCATATGGCACATAATTGATATAAAACTTCTAGAAGACATTTTCATGTTAATATTTTTTCAGAGAAAGAACAGATAAGCATCAGGCAATGCATACTGTACAATTAATTATTTTCAATGAATTAGTTATTCTGTTTTTCTCCCCCTTACTTTTTTCATGATTATCATTACAAATCTGAAAAACCCTCACTGTTTGTTTAATAAAATATACATTACTCTACCAAAAGTATTATGACTCCTCTCCCAGTTTGTAGTGAATGTGTGCAAAGCAAGAACATATTTAAAAGTATGTAAGCAGTAGCAGAGATATCACAAACAAGCAGAATCAATTAGGATAAGGCACTAATGCAATTTCAAGGAGGATTTGTGGTTGAAAAAAGGAACTTTAAAATGAGAATCAAACTACTTCTAGTAGTGGCATGTGATGCAAGAAAGCAAGTGTATGAGCTTATGCAGCATCAGCCAAAAAAAAAAAAAAAAATCACACCATTCCCTCCAAATGCCTGTCCAGTTCCTCCTTAAATTTATTCAACCTATCGACTTCCACAACAACAGATGGAAGTTTGTTCCAGCAATTAACCACCCGCTGGCTAAAGGCAAATTTCTGCACATCTATTCTACATCTGTCCTTTCTTAATTTGAATTTATGCTCCCTTAGGTTCATAATCTGAACAAGTGGAAGGATCCCATCAGAATTCAGCGTGCTCAACCCATTCAACCCTTATACACCTCAATCAGATCACCGTGCAGGTGCCTAGTCTCCAGCCACTGCAATTTGCAGAACTTAAGCCTCTCTTGGTAAGAGGATCCCTTCATTCCCCTCACCAATCTTGTTGCCCTTCTCTGTACATGCTCAAGTAAATCTACATCCTTCCTAAAATGAGACCTCCAGACCTGTACGTAGTACTCAAGGCGTGGCCTGACCATTGCCTTATACAGAGGGACAATCACCTCATTTTCCCTGCTAGCAAAATTCCTATATATCATAATAGTGCAACTGTGGTCGATGAAAATAAACAATGTTGTCACGCATCTTCAAAGTGAGGATGAACAATCGCAGCCTTTTGTTCTTCAAAAATTCGAATTGAAAAAACAGGACCCAACTAATAAGACAAAAACAAAAATATGACATTTGAATTTCGGCTTTACATGTTTTGGAAATAAAGATGCTCCTGATGCACAATGCAACGTATGTAATAAAACATTAGCAAACAGTCCGGCTTAACACAAACTATATTTGGGCTCGGTTCAGGTACAAATCGTAATGAATTATTTCCAAACATTTCAAGCTATTTCCTACATATTTTTTTAGGTATTTAAATTAAAGGATTTTTAGAAAAAATGTGTATTAGTTGTCTGTTGACACTTTTAATTGACCAATAAGGCACACTTCACTAACATCTCCAAAATTCACCGAAATTTGTACTGTTTCGTGGAAATGACCCGATCATGTATTTTTGCTCAGTAAAGTAGCCTTTACCCTTAAGCTGGCATTAAGTTGCAATTTAATTTACATATAGAGTATGATATGAGTCATTATGTTCCCCAGCAATGGGTTCCTTTTTAGTTGTATGTGTACAGTATTTATTAGGTGTGATATCGTTAATCCCTAGTTTCACTACATCTGAGATTTTGCATTGACACGCTTTCAATTCTAAGAACATTCACTTGTAACACTTTTAGCATTAGTTGAGGCATATGATGAAAGAAAGTAAGCTTATACAGCATCAACCAGGGGGAAAAAAAAAAACTTCCCATTTCACCTATCCGGTCACTCCAAATGTTTGTCTAGTTCAGCCTTAAATTTATTTAAGCTATCAACTTCCACAACAACAGATGGAAGTCTATTCTATCAATCAACTACCTGCTGGCTAAAGGCAAACTTCCACACATCTATTCTACAACTGTCTTTCCTCAATTTGAATCTGTGTCCCCTCAGGTTCTTAATCTGAGCAAGCAGAAGTATCCCATCAGCATTGAGCCTGCTCAAACCATTCAAGGTCTTGTACACCTCAGTGAGATCACCTTGCAGGTGCCTAGTCTTCAGGTGCTGCAACTTGCAGAACTTAAGCCTTTCTTCATAAGTGCACCTCATTTTTCCTCTCACCAATCTTGCTGCCCTTCTCTGTTCTAGCAACTCGACATCCTTCATAAAATGAGGCCTCCAGACCTGTATACAGTACCCAAGGTGTGGCCTGACCATTGCCTTATACAAAGGGATAATCACCCTTTTCTCTGCTAGCAAAATTCCTATATATCATTGGCAAAACTCCATGACCTGCTCTGACAGCCCATCTGCACTGCTCTTTCTAACTGCTTCTTTACTATAGCCAATACTGTACTGACCAATAATTTAGAAATACAAGGGTAAGGGGAATACTTACACATCATTCATACAGTGAGAATTGCCAGTGACAGAAATGACAGTTCTATTTTTTTAATTTAAGTAGAGGTGGATATTGATATTTGTTTTGGAATTATAAATATGGTAAATTGAAAATTTATTTAGTTTTCTTTTATGTAATTAATGTTGATAATTATTATTGTTATATAATTATTGAATTTTGAATCTGCAAGTTGTTTTTTTTTATTATGTAACTGCGAAGTAATGCTAGCGATTTTATTTATATAAAAAGTTTCAATCAGGGTGGGATAAAAATCAGTTTGGGGGGAATGAATTTGAAAAACTACTTTGGGCTGGGCTATCTTGAGTCGGGTCAGGCTGTCTAGACTTCGGATTTGGTCGGGTAAAAATAAAATACGTAGGCTCTACCTTACCCTAACAGCAACACTCTTGAACATTGCAAAGTCAACTATAGCTGTTGCAGTGAAAAGATGAAAGAACTAGCAGTTGTATTTAAATAGTCAAATAGGTTTTAAAAAAAAAAATGGACAGGAATTGATTCTTGAAGTTTTTATAGCAGAGCTGCTGCTACCATTTCACCAGTAAATACTAGATATCATTTGATGCAACACCTTCCTAGCTTATTGTGCTTGGACCATGAAACAATGAAAACAGCTAATGAGTAGTGAATCACATCACACAGTATTCAGATTAGACAGAAGTATAGATGTGGAGAATGGCTGGCAAATTTTGTCTAACTATTGTGCCCACAACAAGGTTGAGAGGAGGTCATGTTTATGGTTTGATCAGATTCAAGTCTGGACTCTGAGCTAGGTCAGAGTCCAGACCTGAATCTGATCAGAAACCTTTGAGATGAACTCTGCTTTTTATTTATTATTTATTTTATTTATTTTTTTTCAAATTTCCTATGGTAGAATAGTGTATATGTTCAGATAATATCTTAATTAATTATATACATTTATATATAGCATACATTTATATATTGCTATGAAATTGTGAATAACACTTCCAATTATTTCAACTACCACCATATATAATATCTGGCATGGTAAATTTGTAATATACACCAAGTGGCCAGTTCATTAGGTACACCCCAATCAATCAAAGAATTAACTATTCTGTCAGAGACAGGTGTCACATGCCCATATCAGGCTACAAATCAAAGGTAGCTTGATACTAAAGGTGTGCATATGGGTGTGCATGTAATTCAGGTAGAATGGGTCTGCAACACGAGTGACTTTGAGAGCATTTTGATAGTTGGCACCAGACGTGCTGTTGAAATATCATGGACACTGCAACTTTACTGTGATGTTTGCACACATCTAGAGAAGTAGGAATGGTCCAACAACCAGAAAACATTCAGCCAACAACAGTCCTATGATTGGACACAGCTTCTAGAGGGTGAAAAGAATCTTGCAGCCTAACAGACTGGCCACAATTGATCAAATCAAAGTGCAGTGAGGTTAATCTAGCAACAGGTGATATTACTGGGGGCACTGTTCTTTTCAGCTAAAATGCTATGAATACATTGAACACAGATACTTTTCATTTTAGGTGTGGGAAAACATCAGGTGCACTGAATCCTGGTTCCAGTTGTGCCATGGTAACAGCAGCATGAATTCAGTGAACCCATGATACAAAGTGCCAGCACATAAGGCTGGTGTTGATGTTTCTGCTTTAGGTCACCTGATACCAGTGGAACAACGTCTAATGCTACATCCTACTTGAACATTATGATAACTAGGCTCATGCTCACAGTTTATCCACCTATAATAGTTAGTTCTAGCCTGATAAACTGGCATGTTTCAAGGCCTTTAAACATTTGGTAATTGTTCCATAAGCATGAGGTTGACTTTGCTATACTTCACTGTGCTATTCACTCACTGGATTCACTCAACCTTATTGAATATTTCTGGGATGTGTTGTTGTATGGTTTTAGGAGCATCTGCAACTAAGGCCATATTGGCCAATGTATATTGTCTGTAAATCGTGTGTTCTGAGGTCGATTTTCTGCTTGTTTGACAAAAAAAAAAAATCCAAGTTTCCAGGAGAGAGAAAAAAAACATGCTATCCTCGCCTGAGACCAACTAGCTCAGCCCACATTGTGAAAAAGGCCGCATAAAAATTCCTCGTGTCATCAACAGGACTCAAGCTCAGGTCTTTTCCACCCGTGTGGGGAGAACAGCAATCCTACAACTGCTACCAACACGATGGCAGGATGAGGTGTAATAAACTGTTAATGGCAGGGATCTTTTGCCGTCCAATCTGAAGCAGTTGTGGGATGTGATTGAATCTATGTTTCCCAGAGTACCTTCAATGATTCATGGAATATATGCCCTAAAGACTACTGAGAGTTAGAGGTGCTGCTTGCTATTAGGTTTGTGTACCAGATTAACTAACTCACTTTGTGTAATGAGAAAGTTAGTAGTAAACTTTTTTTTTTTGTGAGTGACAAGTCTCAATCATGAACAAATCTAACAACAGCAACTGTGGTAATCTTTGGAGAATAGCCAGTGATGGAGATATTTTTGGATTCTTAACAATGGCATAACTGTTGTTAATGAAATGAATAAATATTTTAGTATTAATAGTGGCAAATTATGTAAAAAAAAACAAGCTTATACAGCATCATAAAAAAAAAAAACAATTTCCATGTTACCTGTCCATCTCCTTCACACTTTGTCTAGTTCTTTCCTTAAATTTATTCAAATTACCTATCTCTAAAACATCACATCGAGGGTTTTCCAAAAAATAAGCTACCCACTGGCTGAAGGCAAATTTCCACACATCTCTCCTGCAACCATCCTTCCTCAATTTGAATTTATACCCCCTACATGTGTATATTCTGAGAAAGCTGAAGGATTCCATTGGCATTGAACTTACTTGATCTATTCAAAGTCTTAAATGCCTCAGTCAGATCTCTTGCAGGTGCCTAGTCTTCAGGCACTGCAGTTTGCAGAACTAAAGCCTTTCCTAGTAAGAGTACCCAGATCCACATCCTTTCTGTGAATGAGGCTTCTAGACCTGTATGCAGACTCAATATGTGGTCTAAATATTGCATTATACAAAATATATCACCACCTTATCCCTGCTGGCAAAATTCCTGTATGTCATCAAGAAACCTCTAGAGCTATCCTAGCAGCCTGTCTCCACTACCCTGAGTGTGGTACCACACAGTTGGTTGTTAGTTTGAGATTATTGCTATCCATGTGCAGTATCTTACATTTTTAAATGTTAAACTTCAAAGCCATTTCTTAGCCCATTTGTTTAATTTTTGTAGATCATGTTGCAGTAGAATACCCTGATTACTGTCATTAACTACCCTGCCGACCTTATCTGCAAACTTAGACATTAAGCCTGATATTGCCTCCTTCAGTATCATTTATGAATACTAAAAACAAAAATGAGACCCAACACTAAATAAACCCTGCAGATCTGATAATAATAGTCCAAGATGAGCCATGCCCATTAATAACCACTCTGTACTTTCCCACTCAGGCATCTCTTTACCCATTATTTTGAAACCCCATATATGTATGTCTACTATATTTTACTACAAGTAAACTTCTACACTTGAATTCTATGTGCTTAATGTCACACTGCTGCAATTTGTATAGCAGTCTTATGTGCAACGATATCAAAAACGTTTTTGAAATTAGTTTTTGCATCTAGTTCCTTTGTTACTCATCATAGTAACCTGTCAGACAAGACTGCCCGTTAACAAATTCATTCTGCTATTTCGGTCCAGATAGCCTTGAATTATTTCTTTATTCAATTTTCCCCAGAAACAGAAATCAACTAACAAGTCTGTAATTATTTGTCACCTTTTGATGGCTCTCCTTTGTGAATGAGAAATGCATTCATACATCAAAAAATTTGCTTACCTCTTTTGCTGCCTCCCTTGATATAATTATATATCCCATCAAACCCAGGTGCAGTTTTTACATTGAGCTTTCAACAATTTCTCTCTCCTCTCATGTATCACACAATTATTCAGCTCCCTGATAGAATTTGATACACATCCGGCATTCAAGAGTATCATCCCATCCCTAAAAAAATTCCCTATGTATGAATATAGATTCAAAATGCCCGTTATTTGTCAGCAACCTGAGCAGGATAAACAGTTAAATCATTTATGTCGAGTAGACCAATGTGATTCATTACCTTCCTTCTAGTGTTTACATAAGTAAAGAAGTCTGCTTTGCATTCTTTACTACAGATTTTTTTGTAATCTGCCTTACCTTTCCTAATCTCCTTTGTGACTTGATTGCACACTAGTTTGTCCACTGTAGGCTTCTGTATCACCTGATAATTTATATGTATCCTGTGCATTTTCTTCTCTACTGGGAGTCTCAGTAGCTCATCTGACATTCACTTAGGTGTAAGCTTTAAAACAGTATCTCTTAAATGATATAAAAGGCTCAATAGCTTTGGCACTTACATTGCTGAATTCTTTCAATTTAGAATTTGCTTTTGATAACATCATTTGGGCCCATAGCATGGAATTTAAAAACTGTCTGAGACCATTGTACCTTTATCATCCATGTCAACTGGATGTACTGCCTTAGATTTAATATGCATCTTAACTAAGAGCATAACCCCCAACCTCTGGGTTCTTTCTGTATACATTGTAGTCCCATTATTCAAATCCTGCATCTTTATGTCTGAGTAACACCAGATCTATGCTATCTCCACAGTGTTCACATTTGATTATTTAACCAGTACTTCAAATTTATTTTCTATGCTACTAGCATTATTGTACCTACAAATATACATGCACCCTAAAACAGCCATGCATTTTTGTTCCATGAGGCCCAGCAGGCCTTGAAATCTCTAACACCCTGCTTTTCAGGCTGCTGCACATTCCAGTAGAAGCAGTGCATAAATCGCTTACACCTCTGCCTACAGCTGCTGTTAATATATTAGCATTAGTAGAGGCATATGATGCAAGAAAGCAACGGGGGGGGGGGGGGGGGAACCATTTCACCCATCCATTCACTCCAAATGTTTGTCTAGTTCTGCCTTGAACTTATTTAAGTTGTTCACCTCCACTACAACAGATGGAAGTTAGTTCCAACTATCAACCACCCATTGGCTAAAGCCAAATTTCTGCACATTTATTCTACAATAATATTAGTTTGTGAATTGTCCCTCCACAGCTAGCCGTTTTCTAACTCGCCTAACATTGCCCCATTAGAATCAGTAAATATTCTTGCACGCTTTTAAGCCTTTGCAACCTTCTATTCCATCCATGTAAAAAAATTCCTTTTAAAAGCACAGACCACTCGGAGAAAAATTCCACCCCACGAGCCTTCACATTCTCTACAGCAGTGTTTCTCAACCTTTTTTGTTCGCATACCCTCAAAGAACCACATTCTTATTTTTGAAACCCCATATATGTATGTCTACTATATTTTACTACAAGTAAACTTCTACACTTGAATTCTATGTGCTTACAGTGAGTTAACTTGCACCATAAGGCTAATAATAATAACTTTTTATGTACTTATATAGTAAAACAGATGATAAGATCCCTTTTATGCAAGTGTTTTGTGTTGTGCAACAAATTGTCAAAATACAGACATTTATTCTCATAATATTGCTTCTACAAAAACTGTTTAAAAGAAATACAAACATTTATTCTCATTATAAATAACAAATATTAAAACCTCAGTGAGATTGTTGAGCTTGTTTTGTTAAAGTTTGATTCGTGGCTGAGTAGAAGTTAGGGGAAGAATGGTCGCTGACTCTGGATTCAAATGGTTTCTGTCCTTCACTGTTATCGACGTTTAACAACGCAGAGAAGCCTTGTTCACACAAATAAGTTGAGGGAAATGCAAGAAGCTTTGAAAGAACTTAATCGCTAATTTCTTTGAACTGTTTTAGAGTTTTGGACCAAAAATTGCATATTGTCAATCCTACAAAAATTGTTTTCAATGAGTTATCCGCTGCAATATATAATAAACTCTTTTAAATAGTCTGGCGTATCAACAGTTATGGTATTCACTGTGACAAAAGAATTTAATAACCAATCTTTTATTTTTTCTTCGTTTTTGATATGTGGAAAATATTGTGTGAAGCCTTCACTGAGATGCATCAAGTGACATTTAATTATTTTAGACTAAATTTTAAAGTTGAGTGTGGAGTAGAGACTTGGTAATTTGGAATCTCCTCTTTTCGATTTTCTCTGGCTTAAAATCTCTCTACCTCGTGTTAAATTCATCTATTGTCTCTACCATTCTCCCAATTCCACTCATTTGGAGCTCCTTGATTTCCTCTCTTTGCAACATGACTCTCCAGGCCAACTTACCTAATAGTGAGGTAATTTTCCTTGGTGTTTTAATGTTCACAATTCCAGCTGGCTTCCGTTTTCTAGTCACACCGAGCTGGTTGAGATGCTGAGGCTTTTGCAATTACTAATGACCTTGCACAGATTGTTCATTTACCTACAAGAATACCAGACAATCCTAACATTCAGCCAACATGCTTGATCTTTTTCTCACAAACAACCCTTTGTACACTGAATTGAGTGGTCCTTTAGGCACCTCATCACAACTTGGTGATTGTCTCGTCTCCAATGGAGCCTTTATCCCATGGCTATTCCCAATCTCGTATTGTTTGGCATTACAAGCATGCAAAATGGGATGACGGAGATTTTTTTTTCTTCTTTTCCTTGATCGGGTTACTGTTTCAAAACTTCTGATGTCAGTGTTTGCTCAGATTGTGTCAGTGAAATTATTCTTGTAGGAATCGAATCCTTTATTCCGCACTCTACTTTAAAATCTCGTCCTTTATCTACACCTTAGTTTTCCAATAAATGTGTTAAGGCTGTTCTAAAGGAGAACGTGGCATATTGTAATTGGCTTGTTTCCAATTCTTCAGTTTCATTTTCTGCCTACACCAAAGCTCGCAACAACTGTACAGCAGTTATTAATCAGTCCAAACTAGATTTTGAACAGGCTAAGAGTAGAAAACTTGCTTCTTGCCCTAATGATAGCCCAGCATTCTGGTCTCTTGCCAAATCTATTGGCTGCAACTTTTGCCCACCTCTGTAAAAACCAGATAGTTCTGTTGTCACTTCAGCCAAGTATAAAGCTGACCTGCTAGCTTCCCATTTTTCTTCCAACTCATGTATTAATGATCTTGGTAAAACACCTACCATTCCCAATACACTCCATTCAATGCCTCCTGTCATCTTCCGTCAAAAGGATGTCAAGGATTTTTACGAATCTTGATGCTAAGAAAGCTCCAAGTCCTAATGATATTTCTCCACTTGTGCTGCTGTTCTCTGCCGCCTTTTTTCACTTTCTTATTCCAAAGGTGTTTTTCCTTCTCTTTGGAAATTTGCTCATATCCAGCCAGTTCCTAAAGGCTGACAAATCCCTCCCATTCAAGTATCGTCCTGTTGCAATTACTTCTACTCTTTCTAAAGTAATGGAGAAATCAATTGAGAGCCAACTCTTAAACTACCTAGAAACATTCCGTCTGATCAACGATCGCCTGTATGGATTCCGTCAGTGTAGATCCGTGGTGATGTTCTGGCTTATGTTACCCATTTATGGACAAATTCAATGGAAAAGTTTGGTGAAACACAAGCAGTTGCTCTTGGCATCTCAAAGGCTTTCAATCGTGTTTGGCATAAAGCTCTTCTGAATAAGCTTCCACCTTATGGTTTGTCAACTTTTTTTTTTTTTGTAATTGGCTATCCAGTTTTCTCACTGAGAGTGATGGTAGATGGCTCTCTGTCTTCTAACTTCTCTACTAATGCTGGTGCGTACCAAGGTTCAGTTCTTTCCCCCACTCTTTTCCTCTTGTATATTAATGACCTTCCTTTGACTAGAAATCCTATCCATAGTTTTGCCGATGATATCAAATTGCTTTCCATTTTGAGAAACTTGTCCTGCTCAATCAGCTTCAACTTCTCGAATATCCGCTACCAATTCCTTAAATGCCAATCTTCGTGTAATTCTCCAGTGGGGCAAAGACAACTTAGTTGATTTCAATCCTTCTAAAACTTAGTCTTGTCTTTTTCTTCGTAAAAAGGATTATTCTGCTCCTATGCTTATCTTTGGTGACACTCCAATTTCTAGGCAAAATGTTATATATCTCTTTTGGGGATTACCCTGACTTCTAATCTCTGTTGGCACAAGCACATTACAAATATTGCTTCTTCAGCTAAAAAACTTGGTTTTCTCTTTCGCTCTCGGCGTTACTTTTCTTCCAAACAGCTGCTCACTCTGTATAAATCGCAAATCCGCCCCTACCATGGAATATTGTTCCTACATCTGGGGTGGTGCCCCCAAAACCTCTCTCAGGCTTCTTGATTCCATTGAGAAGAGGGCAGTTAGGTTAATTAATGATTCATCTCTAACAGAGTCTCTCCACTCGCTGTCTCATAGATGTACTACTTGTTTCTGTTGCATGTCTTTTCTACAGATACTTCCATGGGCACTGTTCTTCTGAATTAACTTTTATAGTTCCTGCTCTCTCTTTCAAAGCAGTTCAAACGTGTGCCGCCAACATACATTTACTTTCCAACTTCAAACTCACAGACCCAACTTTTCATCTTCCTCATTTATTCATTCAACTGCCGTTTTCTGGAACCTTTCTTCATACGTATTTCCTGAAAATTACAGTCTACAGAAGTTCAAGTCTAATATCAACAAATATCTTCTTTCGTCTTCTCAACCTCCAACCCAAGCTCAGTACTAAGTACTATAGGTTCTAATACCTTTCGTGTTTGGGGTTTTCATTAAAAAAAAAAAAAAAAAAGTTCAAACAGGCGAGTTAAAACACGTCCTCGGGAGATGCACCTCTCCTCTCTATGCAACAGTAGGTGTGTGCTGAACCAATCTCTTCGCGTGTTGCGTTAAAAAGCCGTGAATCGCTGAAAAAGCCGCGAATCGTGAAAAAACTCGAGACCTGATCAAATTGGCTACCTTAATGGCAACACTCATTAATTCGTGCAACTCTGGAGTCATATTTTTTGCAGCCAAACTTAGTCTATGAATAATACAATGTTGCTAGCCGATGTCGGGATGGATTTCACGTATACTTATGCTTCCGATAAGACCGCTTTTTTGTCCAGTCATTGAGGTCGCTCTATCTGTGGATATACTGATACACCATTCCCGCTGGAGTCCTAATTCAATTCTCACAAAATTGTCCAAAGTTTGAAAAATATCTTTTCCTTTTGTATGTTCTGGCATCCGTTTACAACCCAGTATGTCGTCCTTAATAACACCAATTTTAACATCAAAATAGTGGACAAACACAATAAGCTGAGCATTGTTTGAAATGTCTGTAGACTCATCAATTTGCATTAAAAATCTTTTTCCCGTTTGATGTTTTCAACAGTTCGCAGAATTATATCTTGTGCCATTTCACAAATTCGGCGACCTACAGTAGTATCAGAAGTTTGCTATGCTTTTTATTATGTTTGAACGCTTTTTTTGTCTAGCATTTTATCAGTGATAATTAAAGCATCAGGAAGATGAGTGTTTGAACCGCTGTGTGTACGCTTTTCATTTTTAACAACTAATAAAGCTAATTCGTAAGATGTTTCCAAAGCAGCTTCTGTAGAATTCTAAGTTTGGGTAAAACTTTGAATAGTTTTTTGATTTTTTATTACAGAGTTAGCTTTGCGCCTAAAAAAAATCAACAGCTTTATCTTTCAATTCGACATGATTTGTTACAAGATGTTCTAATAGAGAGGGCTTCCTGCTATTACACAATATGCAATCAAAGTTTGATTGCATAATGATCATATTACACAGACTGGAAGAGGTGGATCGCACTTGTTTAAAATGAAACCATGATTAACATAACTTTCGTCATAACGATATTTGGGTTTAATCACAACTTTCAAAGATTTTGCGGTATTATGTTTAGTTTTAGCAAATTTTCCAACCATATTCTCAGCACCACTCGGTCCAGATTATTATTACTAGGCACATAGTGCAAGGAAGCCTGAGGCTTATGCTGCACTAGCCAAAAAAAAAAAAAAAAAAATTCCAAGTTACCCTGAGAGACAGAGAGAGAGAGAGAAGTTGAAGGGAATCACCAAAAAGAAGAATAATGATATCCAACTCAGGACTCTGGGTGTGCCAAGCCCATACTCACCAGATGTTTTTTTTTTTTTTTGTTTTTTTTGTTATTTGGTTTTTAGGAGCATTAGCAACTAAGGCCATATTGCTCCAGGATATGCGGTGGTCATTCCCTGACCTTCCCGCATCCTCCGTATTTGGTGGTGACGGGCTCGAACCCCGGTCTAATCAAGAAGAGTGTGCTACGCACTGCTGCTCCTTCCCAGCTGGCCACGGAGACGCCTCACCAGATGTGAGCCCCTGGGGGTAACATATGAAGGAGTAACAAGTGTAACTTCATTAGAAGTTACAATTCATTATTTTCACTACATACACTGCCGTTCTCACCTTCACGTTTTCTCTTTAAAATAAACTTATCCATAATGGGGTATTAAAATAATCACACGGAAGAATTAACAGGACAAATCACACAACTACAACTGTGAGCGCACAATCGTCCCCGCGAGCTTACAGAGAACTAAAACAAAATGAATGGTGAACGGCTGGTAATCCAACAACCATGTGGACGTGTATATGTAAAGGGCGGCTCCTAGAACGTTTGTTCAATTCCGCCTCGTATCTCTGTGAAGAATAGTATCACTACAGATGGGCCAGATATGTGTGTGACGGTTTGTGTGTATTATGCGTGTGTTCTGTTCTGGCCGCTTGGCTACCCAGAAGCATCAGTCACCTGGACAAATGATTCTGGGTACTCGTCCACACCACGGGAAGGTGGGCCAGTCCATGTAAAGCACGTACTGTCTCAAGAGAGACTCTGACCCACCTAATGTTGTCAGAAGGTAGGCCAGGATCCTCTGGGGGTCCATTCCAGAGGGGGAAAAAATCACCCATGGTGCTGGATATGGAACCGAAATTATTAAAATAAAGCGTTTATAAAAAAAATAAAATAATAAAAAAATAAGTAAAATGGAAGAAGGTAGTGGTGTTGATAAAAAAAAAAAAAAAGAAAAAAAAGCCAAAAATTAGTAAACAAAAACAAAAAAAAAAAAATTATGATAATATATAAATGCATAAAAAAAAAGGAAGAAAGAAAGCACTTAATTTTGTCTGCAGGCCGAGGAAAATTTCACTTATTGAGGATTTCAGTTTATATATTATTAAAGGAGATCTAACCAACTATGCATCAGCAGGACCATTGTGCTGCATTCTGTTGAGATCTGTCGACACTGAACGCCTTCGAAGAAATACGCCTTGAGCGAAAGCCTGAATAATCTGATATGACTCCGAGCTTTGAAGCAGAGACGACTCCTGTCCTGGTTGAAAATTATTAAGTGCTTGAAAGAGGAAGTCTGAGATCGTCATACAGGGAGCAATGAAGCAAGGTGTGATCTCAACTCTCTGGTGATCCACACGAACAGAGGTCTGTTTATGATAAATTGAACCTAAGAAGACTCTGGTTCATCGATTCATGTCCTGTCAACAGGTACGACGTGAATATGTCCATGCAGAACCACAATCGAACACGTTTATCAAGGAGAAATGAAACTTGTACAAATTTTCTCGTTGTTGCACCAACGGGAGCTGTATCCCATTGAGACTCCCAGATGTTAACTAACTCGTTCCACAGTCTCCTTCTTTCTCTTTTAGCATCATCTTGAAGGTTGATGGTTATTCCAAGAAATTCGGTCTCAGTCTGGTTTTTCAGTCTGTATAAAAATCCTCTATAAGTAACTTGGAAGTCTAAAGGTAATGTTCTGGCTAGTACTTGCAGAGCATGCATCGAGACTGTCCTGCATGCCTTAACTATACATTGCAAGATGGTTCTCTGCAATGAGGCGAGTTTTGCTTTGAAGTGTTTGAGCCATGCACCGGCAGCATACGTGATTAGAGGGAGGAAAACTGCATTGTAATAGATCCTTAAAGCTTTTCTGGAGAGCCCCCACTCAACACGGGACACCCTAACAATTGCACCAGTAAATCTACGTATTTTAGATAAGTTTGTCAGGTGAGAAATAAAATTGAGACTGGAATCAATTACCACTCCTAGAACCTTGTACTCTTTAACTATGGAGAGACGAATGTTGTTGATCTTGACCAACGGAGGACGAGAGATATCCAACTTTGATCCAAGAATCATCATCTTTCTTTTTGACAAGTTGATTTTAATCTTATTGGCCACAGTCCCAACAACCATCAGACACAGTTCGAGTGATTTCGTAATACTCGGTAGTACAGGAATCCCTCGATTAGCGCGATTAATTGGTTCAGCGAAAATGGCGCGATATGCGAAATCGCGCTAATCGAAGTTAATAATCAATACAAAATAGATTAATTCGTTCCAAGACCTACAATATACCAATCAATATTTTTAAAAATATGTTTTTTTTATGGCAATTTAATGTACAGCAGTATAAAAGGAAAGGATAATTATTAATATTTGCAGTCCAGTAATCAAAATTTTATTGAAATTAAAAAATTACAATATATAACTCATTTTATTTCTTTGTAAATATTTCAAAAAGCAGGTTTGCACAGACTTTTCTTTCTTCCTTTCATCATAAATTTGCTTGTATGGATACACATCTTTTTCAATGTTCCTGCGAATTTGCATACTGCGCTCGATATCTGGGTCTGCATCCATGATTAGTTGTTTCAAATTTTCAGCTGCACGAAATATTCCTTCAAGTTCTTTTAATGTCAGCTTCTTTTCTTGAACATTTTCTTATTCGCAAATTTCCACCTCGTCATATGCTCGTTGTTCATCAATAGGAGGTCAGAATCACTTAATTGTTCTGAATGTGATTCCAGCAATTCGCGAACATCACTGTTGTCGATTTCATCAAAAATCTCCGGGGGGGCTCACATCTGGTGAGTATGGGCTTGGCACACCTAGGGTCCTGAGCTGGATATCATCATTATTCTCTTTCTTGATGATTCTCTTCTACTTTTGACTCTCTCATGGTAACTTGGGGATTTTTTTTTTTTTTTTTTTGGCTGGTGCAGCATAAGCCTCAGGCTTCCTTGCACCATGTGGCTGGTATTATTAATAATAAAAGCCTAGATCTCTTCCAATATTTGCCATTTCATCAATAACAATGTTGACATGAGTGAAACTACAAAAATCATTTACGCAATGTGGCAAAATATGCTTCCAAACTACTCTCATATTGCTGGATGTTACTTCAGACTATGACTCATGAATATTGCCTATTGCTTTCCTGATGTTGTAATTTCTCCAAAATTCAACTAAAGAACCTGCACATCTCCAGTTGTTGCTTCAATGTTTGCACAAATGTTCTGCCTAAATAATAGGCCTTAAAAGTAGCGATTATGCTTGATCCATAGACTGTAAAAGACTTGTCTTATTTAGAGGTAAAAAAATAAATTGCACGTTTTCACACAAATCAGAAAGTGCTGGTGAGTGGCCCGGGGCATTATCTAAAATTAATAAAATTTTGAATGCAAGATTGTTTTCTTCACAGTAGGCCTTAACTTTCGGACAAAAATAGCTAGTGAACCATTCTTCAAATAAAGCCTTCGTGACTCAAACTTTTCTATCAGAGCGCCAAACAACAGGTAGGCTTAGTTTATTAAAACCTTTATCGAAAGACCTGGGAGTTTCATTTCTATAGATAACAATGGGTTTTAATTTAAAATCGCCTTCTGCATTGCCTCCCAATAAAAGTTATTCTATCTTTGGAAGCTTTATAGCCTGGTTGAGCCATTTCCTTTTTTGCTAGAAATGTTTTTTTTTTTTGGCATTCGTTTCCAAAAAAAGGCCTGTTTCATCAACATTAAATATGTGTTGATATGCATAGCCGCCGTCATCAACAATTTTCTTTAAAATTTCGGGATATTTCGTGGCTTCATCTTTAACTGCACTTGCTGCTTCTCCAGTCAATGCAACATTATGCAGTCCTGTTCTTTTCTTAAAACGTTCACACCAGCCTTTACTGGCAGTGAAATGAAATTTTCTTCCGTTTCCGCATCAATCACTTTTTCTTTTGAAGAGCTTGCTTGAACATTTTCTTCAGTTACCGCTCTACCCAAG
Source organism: Mastigoproctus giganteus (assembly GCF_048544385.1). Lineage (NCBI taxonomy): Eukaryota > Metazoa > Arthropoda > Arachnida > Uropygi > Thelyphonidae > Mastigoproctus > Mastigoproctus giganteus. Next base: position 71,719,751 of record NC_143582.1, on the reverse strand, counting down.
TTTTCCATTGTTGACTTTTCCTTGCATTGCATAAATAATCAAGACTTTTGTTTTTATGGTCATTGTGCAGATTGGAATTATTTTTTTGGTTGCAGTCTTCTATCCAAATGGCTAAAAGACGTTTCATCTCAATCATCGTAACACTTCTGTTTCTTGTAGTTTGTGTGCGTGCTGAGGATGGAGCAAGCTTACCTTTTTCCTTATATGCACTGGCTTTACTTAGAATCGTCCGATTCAGGCATTCCAAGGTGTCAAGAAATTTGTATTTTACTATCACCATCTTCAAATATTTTTATGACTTCAATTTTTTCATCTAACGTTATCACTTTTCTTTTCTTTTTACCAGAGGCACTATTAGATACACTTTTCCTTTTATACATAATTAATAATTAGGTAATATATAAAAATTTAATAGAAATTAATGTAATTAATTAGTATGCACAGTAATTAAAGGCGGGAGATAGACGGGAGGTCTGCACGTTAACTCCCAACGCAAGAACAACTGAACTGCATGTACGTAATAAATGCGGTGCGGCCGGTGTTGTCCTTCAGAGTGCATAATGTTAGAAAATATTTCAATTGTTATAATAATAATCTTTTGAAATAATGTTTCTTTTTATTTTCTTATGATAGAAAAACAAACTAGCTTCCCACACTATCGTGCGTTCGTTTTTGTTTATTACTCGACGTAGAAGGTATGACTCAACGCGAAGTAAACGGCAACTCCCTTTTTCGATTAGCGCCAACCGCGCTAATCGAAATTTTGATTCGTGCTAATCGACAATTTGTAGCTAAATATAAACCGCGTTAATTCGAGTCTGACGATTACGAAGGCATAGCCGTTTCGAATTAGAAGCGTTATCTGACGCAATACCTTTGCTTTGCGAGAAACAAAGTGACGGTAATTAAACAATATCTTGTATGTTTCACTACAAATGTTACTTTTTTTTGTCCGTCATTGCATATTAGTCCTGACATAGCCGAGTGGTCAGAGGCACGATTGCAGTAGCACACACTCTTTGAGTGGACTGGGATTTCAAGCCCGTGACTGCTAAATACCATTAACGTTTGTATTGATTAATTGTAAACTCCAGTGACCTGGTGGTCTTGCCAGATTATAAACAAGATTTTTTTTTTAAAAAAGGGGTGTCTCAAAAATATTGGTACAAACGTTTAGGGGAGGTAGGTAACATCTAAAGGAACGTGAATCGAATAGGAACCCATAACCGGAAACGTCAAAGGAAAGTGGTAGCAGAGGCACAAGAAGCAGAAATGACACAAGACAGTAATTAGTGGCAAACGTTTATTTGGCATAATATTAACAATGGAGTACGAAATGGATGCATTTCATGATGTTACAACAGATGCTCGAAGGTTCCACCATGAGACGCGATGCATGCGTGACACCGACGCAGCATGGATTGGCGGACACGGTCGAACACACCTGGAGTTTCTTTGACAGCAGCGCAGACGAGTCTCGCCACGAGATCCATTTCCGTCTCCACAGGCGATTCATACACGATAGAGTTGAGGGCCCCCACAGAAAGAAATCAAGGCCCGATAAATCAGGTGAGCGTGGGGGCCAGGCAACTGGTCCACCACGGCCAATCCATCGACGCCCAAAACGCCTGTTCAAATGTTGCGTCTCACATTTGCTGGAACATCGTCAAGTAACCCTGGTAGAACTTGTTCAAGAAAGATCCGATATTTAGCGGAGTTCATGCGGGATGGTAACAGGTATGGGCCGACTAAGCAGTCACCGACCATACCTGCCTACACATTTATTGCGAAGCGATGTTGTGCCGCATGGGGGCGCACACCGTGTGCGCCCTCTGCTAATCCATACACTAGGTGTATGTCTGCCAGTTCACAGTTCGTATATCGATACATGCTCTTCGTGCGGCGACTACTGCTTGAATGAGTAAATCAGAAATTTTTCAGCTCCCGAACTATTGAACAGCGCCGTGTACCGACTTACGGTGACGGTTCCGGTTATGGGTTTTACATTCCGTTTAGGGGAGGTAGGTAACATCTAAAGCAATTTACATTCCTTTAGATGTTACCTACCTCCCCTAAACGTTTGTACCAATATTTTTGAGACACCCTCTTAAAGTTGACAAAATTAGCACATCTTCCTGCATTAGAGCAAATTAGAATTTTATTTCTAAATAAATACTAGGGGGCGCGAGTGCAGTAGCACACACTCTTTGAGAGGACTGGGATTCAAGCCCGTGACTGCTAAATACGATAAACGTTTGTATTGATTAATTAATTGTTAACTCCACTGACCTGCTGGTCGTGCCAGAGTATAAACAAGATTTTTTTTTTTTTATATATAAGCTCTTAAAGTTGAGAAAATGAGCACATCTTCCTGCGTTAGAGCGAATTTGTATTTTATTTCTTAATAAATACTCGCCCCTGTTCGCCTACCCCCGCGCACGCCTTTCTGCGTAAAATGTAGAGGTATGCGGAATAAGTCAAATATTTTCTACGTAAAAGACACACCAATCGAAACGCATTCGTCGATATCTTATCAGGAAATGACTTATGTAATTATTTACCTGTGCATTGTAGTGTGCGGCCTTATAATAAATAAATAAATAAATTCTAGAACGGTATACACCCTGCAACATGGCGGCAAGCAAAACAGTGGGAAAGCAGTGATTGACAAGTTGTGATTCCCATATTTCGACAAACGGAGAGGAACAAAGCAGTGATTGGCAGAAGCCATTGCTTTCCCCGCCCATCCTACGGTGTTTTTCTCCACAAATCGGGAACTCCTTTTCCCATTTAAAAACAGCGGGATGGAGGGATAAATACCCTACCTAAGATAAGTTCCCCCCTCCTCGACGACACAAAACAATCAGAAAAGGGAAGTGCCTTAACTGTCAATTATCGCTGTCTTCCCCGCTTTCATCGACGTACCTGCCGGTGTATACTATACTGGACTTCAGCTAATATCACTATGTAATTATTTACCTGCGTTTATATATGTCACTTAGGAAAAGGCTTCCAAAATAAAAACGGTTCCATAATACATGAGGAATATTGTTGCATCCCAAAGAGCAGGACTAAAATATTTAACTGAAATACAGTGTATTTACAAACTATACAAATATTTAAAATATTTACATATTATACAAATACAGGTAGTTCTCGACTTCAGGAGTTAATTCGTTCGTAGCCCGCGCTCGTAAAGCGGGAATTCATTTCCCATAGACATAAGGTTAAAAATAGGGGTTACGTTCTCAACAATGAAACTAGTTAGCTAATTAGTTTATGTTTAAACAATGATTGATTTATCGAAAGAAATTAAAACATAGCCTGTAAAATCAAGCAAATTATAATAATAGAGAAATTATTTACGACTTACAAATGTTAAAGGCGCCTCCGTAGCCAGGTGGGAAGGAACAGAAAAGCCCAATAAACTGGAAGTGCAAATTGTTTTATGATCGTGACCTCCAGAAATGTGCTTTAGAAAAATGTCACAAAGGAGTTCAAAATTGGTTCTTATAACAGAAAATATGATAACAATGAAAGTAGTGCGTTTAATTGAAATGGTAACTAATACAATTTACAAACTACGCTCACGACCTTTTATATGGCCTTAAGGTCACGCTCGTGACCTTAAAAATGACATTTTGGAGAGATAAATAGCTTAGAAGAAAAGAATAGCTTACTTTTAGAGAGATAAATAGCTTACAAGAAAATTTCAGCTTCCGAGATCTTGAAACGAATTACCAAAAAACAATGTGTTATTAAGTTCACATTATGATATTTTAACGATACGAAGGTGTCTCTGGAACGGATTAATATCGTAAAGCGGGGTAAATTGTATTGTATAGCTACGCACATGGTTTGGAATGCAGTATTTATGAATATTTAAGATTTATTTTTTGCGATTAATGTTCATATTTTCGATTTTGTTGATACTTTGGGAAAAAAACTCGTAAAGCGAAAACTGCCTGTATTTAAAATATTTACGAACTATACAAATATTTAAACTATTTACAAATACTGTATAAAACATTCATTAATATACAAAAAAGGTTTGGTGAACGGAGGCAGTTGTCAATAATTAATTACATTTGTAGTGACGTAATTGCCTCTTCCTCTTCTCCCATTGGCTCGAATAAATATCACTGGGAGGAAAACTTTTTTAATGTATAGACAGATAACTAGTGAGTTATAGTTTTCTAAAATGCTGTATCAAGTAAATTTTCTGAACTATCAAGAAATATAGACCAAACATACGGTTTATATATACACATATTTCTCAGAAAATAAAAAACAAGAACGAAAAAATTCTATATGACAAAGAACACATAAGGAGAAGATAGCAGGAATATACAGAAGAGCTATATGTTAAAATAAATAACACTAACGTCTGTCCAGTGACAGCAGAAGATGAAGAAGAGACATTAGGGCCAAAACTAATCAGAGAAGAATTTGAAAAGGTAGTGGCCTTGTTAAAAAGAGGGAAGACAGCTGGACTGGATGATATACCAGCAGAAATTATAAAAGGATTTGGAGAAGAGACAAAGAAAGAATTATTCGGGATTTGCGAGAAAATCTATGAATGTGGAAGCAGGGGCGGCTCGTCCTTAGGCACTGCAGCACCCCCAGCTTTTTAAATAATAATAATAATAATAAAATTCTTTATTCATAGACATGTAGGACACGATTGCAGCTACAGGCAACCAAATCTAGACATACAGTAAACGGAATTACTGTATATGAAATTTTGTGAAGAACAATGCAACACAATGAATATTTTTATGAACATAACCCGCATATAGTATGCGTCGTAGTCCAATAATCATTTCAATAATAAACGAATAAAAACAAGAAATCGTTTCCAAGTTTGAAATTTAATTACCCCTAGGCCTCACTGTGTGCGCCAGGCAGTGACACATTTTGCATTCCAGTGAATATCTGGTAGTTGGTTGTCACTGGCAACCAGCATATTAGCAACTTGCCAATATACATTTTTTATAGGTGAAACGAATCAAAGTCACTGTAAAGCGCGCAGTGCAGATTTCATCGTAGACCATGATGAGTGTGTAGCCACAATGTCGGTGTATTTTTGTTATTCGCCCGAATTCCCATTAAGTAACTAAATAATATCAGTTTTAAGTCAATACTCAACATCCAACAGTGTAATTATGTGATTACAGCTTAATTGTGAATTGAGCCTGAACTTGGTAAGTTGAAGTTATATTATGAGGTAATGTGTAAGTAAAACATTATTTCTACGACACACGATTTTGTGAAATTTGATTCGATCATGGCCTCCATACTAAGTCATGAAGTAAATTACATGACAGTGAATAAACTTCAGCAACTTAGTTTTTCACAATTATCTCTCCAAGAAAAAAATGTGATTAAAAAAGAAATCCGTCCCACATCAAAGATTCAAATTTTTCAGCGGGGAATAAGTAATAATAAGAAATATATTTGCAGTTTTAAAACTGAATGGTACCAAAGGAAAAGTTGGCTTTGTGGTTGTGAAGTTAAAAATTCATTGTTTTGCTTTCCATGTTTACTGTTCGGAGGTGACTTAATGTGGACAAAAAGTGGCTTTACAAACATAAACAGAATGAGAAATATGAGAGTTCGAAGAAACATTGATAATTTGATTTCACTATCGCTTTTAGGAAGCGTAAATATTAAATAATTAGCGAGGCCTACAGACTTTCGATCTGCAAACATAACAGAAAAATTACCAAGGATCGTGAAGTATTATCTAAAATAAGAGACTTCATTAAATTTTGTGGACAGTTTGAAATTCCTTTACATGGACATGACGAAAAAGACGATTCTAAAAATCCAGGCGTATTCAGAGGATTAATAAATTTCACCTGTACATTAGATTCCAATTTAAAGAACCATTTAGAAAGTAATGCAGCATTTAAAGACATTTCAAAACATATTCAGAATGATATTCTTGACTGTTTGCTGCAAATATGCCGGGTTGAAATAAAAAGAGAAATTAAAGAAACTTCATTCGTAGCTGTCATGGCTGATGACACAACAGATGTTTCAAAACATACAGAAATGGTATGGTTCTGAGATATGAACTGAATGGAGACATTTTTGAGCGGTTTTGGGTTTTTTTTTTCACTCCGGAAAACCAAACGGCAGACGAAATATCGAAATGCATTCTAGATCAGTTAGACATAATCCTTGAAGCAAATACTCACAAAATGGTTGCTCAGACATTTGATGGCGCAAGTGTGATGAGAGGCAAGAAAGGGAGAGTTCAAGCTAAAATAAAAGAAGTGTACAAAAATGCACATTTTATTCAATGCTATGCACACCAACTGAATCTGATGATGAGAAATGCAGCAAGTGGTACCCACTAGCGTAGCTACCCTTTTCCCGGACCGGAGGCAAAGAACTTATTCGGGCCCTGCTTAATTAATGAAAATTGCAAAAAAAAACAGGACATAGCCAAAGACGCCGGGCCCAGAGGCAATTGCCTTGTCTGCCTACATGGTAGCTATGCCACTGACTAAAGCCATATTGCTCTGTGTATACTATATGAATTGCGTGTGTTGTGAGGACGATTTGGGGGGGGGGGAGACCATGTTTCCTTCGCCTGAAACCGACTAAATCAGCCACGTTGTGAAAAATACCCATAAAAATTCCTCCCATCACCGACAGGACTCGAATTTAGTTCTTTGACACAAGATGTGAGGAGGACAGCGATACTACCAACTCTGCTATCGGCGAGGGTCCTATATTAAGCAATAAACTTCTAGTTTTCTTGATCTGTTAAATCCATACGTAAAAAGTTAGCATACATGGATCCTTCTTCAACATCGAAACTAAACATCAAAGGCATTAAGGGAGAATGAAGTAATACTGATGATTTGCTTATCAGCAGCGATTCTAAAAGGGGATGAGTTTCAAAAACGATTTGTATTCACCCAGAAGAAGTCATGATGGAAGATTTAAACAAACAGCTATATTACACATTTTAAACATAGTCACTAGACAAAATGATACATTTTGCCAACACTCAATACACTTCCACAGGCCAGTTTTGTAGAAGTCTTCTGTCTGTCCTGTAAACCATGCATCGGCGGCTGAAATCACCTCATCAGCAGCAGAAGCAAATTGTTTTCCACGAAGAAAGGACTTCAGGGCATGAAAGAGGAAGAAATCCAAGGGCAAGTCGGGAGAATAAGCAGTATACGGCAATTAACCCCAGGGGCTGACATCTGGTGAGTGGGCTTGGCAAACCCAAGGTCCTGAGCTGGATATCATCCTTTTCTTTCTTGGTGACGGGAAATTTTTTTGGCTGGTCCAGCATAAGCCATAGGCTTCTTTGCATCATATGGATAATAATAATAATAATATTATTATTATTGCTCTTATATTATTTCTCCCTGATTGAGGATTCCACATCATGAAAGGTATTGCTACCAAGTACACAGTGTGGTTGTTATGTCTCATGTTACTGTTGGTCGAGGAACTCTGACTGTCCTACAGGTGTTCAGGATTGCGACTTTCTGGAGTTCCTTGTAGGTGTTCGCTGGGAGACCTTTTGCTGCTAGGCTGTTATATAGGGTCTTTGGCACCATATCTGTTGTTGACGCGATGATCAGGATGGTCGTTACTTATTGTATATGCCACATCTCTTTGATCTCCTGTCGATGTATTTTCTATCGTTTCTGGTGTTGATTACCTGGTCTTGGATGGAGAGCATGAATCCTTCAGTCTCGGGGAAGAGTGTCCGCTCGTGAGCCATGCATTGGAAGCAATTTTATCTATATGATCTTGATGGAGATCATTGTAGTGTCTTCTCTGACCACCTTTCTAGCTTCGTTTGTATCTCCTGGTTGAGGGGAAGACTCATCGCTCAGGTTGAGTTGGATATACCGCTTGTATATCTTCCTTATGGACTAGTGGAATGCTGCTGTGTGTTTCTGGAAGTAATCCTTCAGGTTTACTATCGGTGTCTTCTGTTGCTCAATGAGGTCTATCAGGTCCCTTCCTCCCGGGCAATTGTCAGTCTCTCCACGGCAGATTTCGGGTGGTGTTGGCGGCTCTTTGTCATCATTGTCCTTGTCTTTCTCAAGATATCCTCCAGCTCGGTGTTAGTCCAACCTTGTCCTTCCTAGAGTATGTTAGCACTGGGATTGCATAGGTGTTTATGGCTTTAACTGCATTCCCTCCGTCAGCTTTGCTTTCAGCAGGTTTCTGAGTCTGGTGGTATATTTCTGTTAGGCAGGCCTTAATTTCCTTGTGCTATAACTGCTCAGCCTGCATCATCCCCAAGTATTTGTAGGCCTCTCCCTCTGCCATCGCTTCGATCTCTTTACCAGTCTGCAGCTGGTTGTTTCAGTTGCCTAATTTTCCATGGTGCAATCCATGGGTCTTGCATTTGTCTAGACCAATTTCCATCCTAATATCATTGCTGAATTCTTCAGTGATCTGGAGTAGTTGCTGGAAGTGCTTCTCGGTTCCCGCGTAGAGCTTGATGTCATTCATATACATCAGGTGGGTCAGGATGTACAGGTTCTTCCTTCCTTCTTTGAGGTTATATCCGTACTTGCTACCGTTGAGCATGGTGGATAGCGGGTTAAGCGCTACACAGACCCACAATGGGCTCAGGGCATCTCTCTGAAAGTTTTCTCTCCTGATGGGGATTGACCTGGTTGTGATGTTTTCGACCTTAATGGTGATAATCCATTTCGCTATCGTTTCTCCTAGGACGTTTGTCACTATCGGATTGACTTTGTAGATGTTCAGCACCTCTATTAGCCAGCTGTGAGGCACGGAGTTGAAGGCCTTGTGGTGATCGATGTAGGCTGTGTACATGTTGCGGCGCTTCTTGTAGGCTTGCTCCATAACCGCGTCATCTATGGTTAATTGCTCCTTTCATCTTTTGCTCAGCCGCTTGCATCCTTTCTGAAGCTCTGTTCGAAGCTCTGAAGCTCTGTTCGATTTGGTTTTACATATTGAAAGTTCTGAAGAAAAATTCGAATTGGCCATCTTCATAGACTTCGAGGGAGCCTTCGATACCGTCTGGTGGGATAGTGCCTTGGCACGCCTTCGAACTGCCGCTTGCCCCCAGCAATTATACAGCCTCTTCCAGAACTATTTTTCCGACCGAGCAGTTATTCTCAAGTAAAAATTCCAGCAAGTCACAAGATCAGTAAATCGAGGTTGTCCCCAAGGGTCAGTCCTGGGACCCCTCATTTGGAACATAGTCCTCCAAGACTGGCTCTCCCGCACCTTCAGGAATACAAAAATTGTGGCCTTTGCCGATGATCTCACAGTTGTGGTGTCAGGGCATTCACGGAAGGCCATTGAAGAAAATGCAAACCAGGTCCTCGACGATCTCTCAACTTGGGCCGCACTTAATAAGTTGCATATCAACCCAACAAAAACCAAAATGATGCTATTCAAGAATAGACTGGATCTCAGGCGCCCACCGCAGGTAAAGATATGTAATGCTCAACTGCCAATCGTCACCGAAACCAAAGTACTTGGAGTGATTATTGACCACAAAATCAGCTTTCTTCCACATCTTGTTAATTTAAGAAACAAAGTTAAGAGATTCTCAGGAACCATCATACGCATCTCTAAGAATGATTGGGGACTCTCCAAAAGGTCCCTGCGGTTGTATTACAACGCAGTATTTTTACCAATTGTGACCTATGCAGCTGGAGCCTGGTTCCATCGGGTAACTCTTGTAAAGATGCGAGACAAGCTTGGAACCATCCAGAGGTCAATGTTAATGGCAATCTGCCGAGTGTGTAGAACGGTCTCCACTCCTGCCATTCAGGTCATTGCGGGAGCACTTCCGCTCGATCTACATGTCACCTTCCGAGGGTTGTGCTTCCGAATTAAGAAAAATATCCCAACAAGGATCCTTGACATTGAGGTTAATCTGGATGTTGACCCCAAGGCTGAGATGACACGTTGCTACAACGAGCTCTTCATCATTTGGCAAACTCGATGGCATAATTCAACAAAGGGCATTGTCACAAAAAGATTCCTACCTGATGTAACCTACACTGCCACTAAATCTGTACAGTCTTGGTTCACCCCTTCACTAGAAACATCATACCTAATTACCGGACACGGATCCATGAATGAAAAATTACACCATCTGGGTCTCCACCCAACAGATCTCTGCCATTGTGGAGCCAAAGAGAACTGGTGGCATGTACTATTCGAGTGCATTGCGTATGCTGATCTGAGACACAACCTTGTCAGCTGTACACAGATCTCTGGCGAGCATCTAGAGCTCTTCCTACAGAACCCTAACAACCTCCCTGCACTGCAAACCTACTCAGTTGAAATCTTTAGGCGCAGAAGAAGGATTAACAGACCACCAGTGGCAAACATCGATGACCCAGCAGTGGACTGAAACCGACCATGTATTTCCCCCCTCCCCCCATCCTGCTGCATGGGCTGTGGAGCTTGTTTCTGCGGCCTGTGTTCAGGAAGGAAAACATCTCTCTCTCTCTCTCTCTTTCTCTTCCCCCCCCCCCTTTTTTTTTTTTTATAAATATATATGTATATATGTTTTTTTTTTTTTTTCTCGCATTCTACAATCAGTCCATGGCTGTTTTTTTTTTTTTTTTTTTATTTATTTTAATTTATTTTATTTCTTTAATTATTTTATTTATTTATTTTTTCCTTTCTCTTCGCGTTCTACAATCAGTCACATGGTTGGTTTTTTTTTTTTTTTTTTTGCGTTTTCAGGGTTGCTGTCACTTTTTTTTTTTTTTTTTGCGTTCTACAGTGATATTATTATTTTATTATTATTATTATTTTTTTTTTTTCTTTTGCACCACGGGAAAGTCTAAATAAATATATATGTTTTTTTTTTTTTTTTCTTTTTTTTTTTTTTTCTCTCCTCTGGAGTGGGCCCCTAGAGGAATCTGGCCCACCTTTTGCCAACATCAGGTGGATCAGAGTCTCGTATTGAGACAGTACGTGATTAGCTGAGACTGGCCCACCTTCCCGTGGTGTGGACGAGTACCCAGAATCATCTCTCCAGGTGACTGATGCTTCTGGGTAGCCAAGTGGCCAGAACAGAACAACAGAACACACACATAATACACACAAACCGACGTCACACACATATCTGGCCCATTTGTAGTGATACTGTTCTTCACAGAGATACGAGGCGGAGTTGAACTAACGTTCTAGGAGCCGCCCATTACAAAAACACATGTCCACATGCTCTTCGGCCATTATGTTCTGGCTCTCCAAGTGGTCTGATATCTTCCTGGTTATGCAGCTGGTCAGGATCTTGTACATTGTTGGGAAGCAGGTTATTGGCCTATATTTCGCAGGGTTTCCTGTATTTTCATCTTTAGTCTTCAGATATGTGATTCCTTGATTGAGAAACTTCGGGATTGTCTCTGGGTGCCTTATCATTCGAGTGAACTGCTCTGCCAGGTGCTTGTGTGCAAGTGAGCTTCTTGTGCCAGTAGTTGTGAACCTTATCTATTTCTGGAGTTTGCCAGTTGTGAGAGTCCTTGATCGTCTGTTTTACTTCTTCTTATTCTCGAATCTCCCACCTTCTCATTTCTTGTACGTCCTTGGTTGTCTTGCGTTCTGGTTCTATCCAGGTGGCTCGGCTGTTATGTCTTACTTCCCTGCTCCATATGTTTCCCCAGAACTCCTCAATCGTTTTCTCGGGTGGTCCGTTCCCTTCTTTCCCATTTTCTCCGAGATTCCTGTAAAAGCCTCCTTGGTCCTCATCGAATATTCGGTTGTTTATTTTCCTCTGGGAGCTCTCTCTGTATCGGTGTAGTTTCTGGCTGAGTGCAAGGCGGTTCTGCTTCAATGTGTCCAAGTACTTTCCTATTCTCTGATTTTTTTGTCTCATTGCTGTGGATGCTGTCTCTCTTGAGGATGCTCTTCACTTTTCCAATTAATTTCTTACTCCTATTGCCCCGTTGGTACTGGGTCAATTGGCCTAACTTTACTCTTAATTCTTTTATCTTCTGCTGAAGTCTTCTTTCCAAAGCTGGTGATTCTTTCTGTTTTCAGTTATTCTGCTGCTGGTCTCTCGCTTCTCTTCCGTTAATCCTCGTGGCTGCTACCACAGCACAGTACATGGCTGTGTGGATAGCCTCCAGTGTTGCACCATTGCTGTCGAGGTAATGCGGTATTATGTGCCGATTCAGGTGGTCTGTGACTCTCCAGAAAGTTCTATTCGGCCTCTGCTTCGGTATCATGTGAATCTTTGTGGGGTCCATTCCTTCAAATTCTGTTAGGGCCTTCTTCCACTCGTCTTCTATTGTGGATATCATGACCTCATCTCTTTCCCCTTCAGCTGCTGTGGGTTGTTCTTCTTGCTCTTCCTCATCTGGTTCAGTGGTGGTATGTACTTCCTCCTCTGGTTCCATATTCTTTATCCTTTGCAATTGATCGCTCACGTCCTACTTAATTTTTTACAAGATTGCAGGAGCTATCAGGTTCTTCGTGATGATGGTCCTTCTCTGGTCCGCTATTCGCTGACCTGAATATCCGAGAATCGTTCCAGCCATTTAGTATGTAGTCGCGCCCTCTAAGTTGTCATATTGGTCTCTAGCTTCGTTATTTCGTAGCATGCTTCCATGATCGACGTATTTATTTCGATGCTCCACTTCATGCATTGGCGTTTTCACCCTTCCTGGGTGGTAACTAGCGCTGGAAGCACCTCCAGTTGGTGGGGCTGGATGGTCTTGCCCTTCTCTTGTGGTAGCCATATGAGGGACAGCACCACTCGCTCCACTGTCTTCCTCGAGAGACTCTCTGATTTTTCGAACCGACCCCTCTAAGGCCTAAGGCCTGAACATGCGCCACACTCGATGCAGTATTATTAATATTTCTCTGCGATATCATCCATCAATGGAGGTGGACCTATTTAGCTTGGGCTTATGTCCAGTGGTAGTTCTCAGGAGGGATTATTATTAATAAATAAATTTTCTGTGTATACTCCGGGACGACCAAACAGTCAGAGTTCAGAAGACAGAATACAAGAAACAGCACCGCATTTAGTAGTCACAGGCTTGAACCCCCGTCACTCAAGGCATGTGTACTTATGCACCCGCGGCCTGACATGAGGTCAAGGAGATGTGGCATATGCAAGAAGTAACGACCATCCCGATCATCGTGTCAACCACCGGTATGGTACCAAAGACTCTACATAGCAGCAGCAATAGGTCTCCCAGAGAACACCTACAAGAAACTCCAGAAAGTCGCAATCCTGAACACCTGTAGGATAGTCAGAGAGTTCCTCGACCAACAGTAACACCAGACATTACAACCGCCCTGTGTACTTTGTAGCAGTACCCGTCACAGAGTGGGATCCCCCAATCATGGAGAAATAATATAAGAGCAGCAATAATAATATTTCAAACCCATATTTCAAACTCTACTGACTTGGTTGTCGTGCCGGAGTATAAACAGAAAATTTAATTTAATATTCGTGGGCACTCTTCACTGCAACATGCGAGGAATGCGCAGCGTCATTATTCTGTAGCAGAAGCACACCTTTTGACAGCTTCTCAGTCTTTTTTCGGTTGAGGTATGAGGTATATTGAGGGTCTAGCGGCTCCTGGGATTTCTCCTATCTCCGCGAATGTTCTATGTATCGGTGACAGTACCCTGTCAAAGCCAAGGATTTAGAAGTGTGTGGGTCATGAGTAGCGTTATATGTTGTGCCCATTGTTTATCCGGCTTATTGGCCACCAGGCCCCTAATGGGACCCGACGTTGCCCATACCTCGCTACGTGGAGGCTAGCCGGGTGTTACCATTGAGTCAATTGTACTCTGGCAGGTCCTGCCACTTACTTTCCTGGTATTTTAGTGGCTAGAACCTAAAATGAAATTGGAACGACCGCGGTTGATTTTAGTTCACTTACATTAAAGCGCTAATATGGGGTTTGATGCTGAAGGCCTGTTTCTGAAGTGCCTAAAAGGTTGGGCGAAATTTTTTTGGTGTATTTTAAATTTGGACGTGTAGGGCTATACACTGTGCAAGAGAAAGTGCTGGGAGGGGAGAGTGAAGGCTGGAGGGTGAAATAGGAAGAAGAGAGTCGATAGGATAGGTTACCCCTAATTATTCAGTGAGGCATGCCCATGCCCCACCAGAGGGAAGGAATGGTGTGGCAGGGAAGAGAGGAGACAACAAGCCGTCACCTCCCTCCCCTGCCGGGTGACGGCAGGGGAGGGAGGTGACGGGTGTGGGAGTAAAAGAATTGCACTGCACAAGAGAGTGCAGAGCCTTGAGCCAATATGGCTCCGTCAAGGCAGCAACTTGGGAGTTTCTCTATCTTCGTCGGTCTTCTCTGTCATCGGTAGCCTTTAGTATCCAGATTTGTCCTGAGCTATGAACACTGGTCAGGTCCGTTGTTAGTCTGTTATCAATGGCTGTGGTTCTCTTCATCATGGGAAGATCCGCATCTCCATGGGGTTGCTGGTTTTAGATGATTAGTAGTGAGCAGGTTCCTGAAGGAGGTTCTCCTTGAGTCCTCTCCACGCGTGTTCTGTGTCTCTTTTTATTTATTTATTTTATTTTATTATTTTTATCTTCTTCTGTAGATGGCTATCAGTGTTTTATGCCTACCAAATAGTTTTTGGGCATATTCCTTTAGCTCCCTGTATTCCTCTAGTGAGTCCAATAGATGTGATTCCAAGTTCTTGGGGAGGTAGTGTATTGCAGTGATCAGTCTGCACCTGAGGTCCTCATAATGGGTGCAATCGTACATAATGTGCTCCCAGCACTCAAGCTCCCCACAAGCACAGCTCGGATCCACCTCAATCCCCAGCGCTGTCAGCTTGGCTTTAAAGGCCCCGTGACCAGTCAGTAAATAGGTGGTGTATAAGCCAGGTTGAAACCAAGTTGGGGGAGTGGGGTACATCCTGTCGATGTTCGGAATGAATTTCCTGGTGATATTTCCCTTATTTGAGTTGGCCCAGCGCTCCTGCCAAACTTGCATCAGGTGTTTTTGCAGTCTTGTCTTTTCATTTTTTTTTTGTGGTGCATTAACGTCCATAGTATAGCCATGGTATGTACAAGGTATTCCTTTCTCTATGTGGTAGTTCATTCCCCTGCGCGTGATCTCTAAGTCAAGGGGGAGAGCCCCGGCCAAGACCTGCAGTGCGTGGGTACTGGTTGTTCTACAAGCATGTGTAACTGTCAGTAGGATAGTTCTTTGCGTTGCATCAAGGATGCGTCAGTTTGCTACAGTTGCTGTTTTGGGAAACCATATTGCTGAGGCGTAAGTGATGATCGATAGAAAGGTTGTTTTATAAAACAATGACAGGGTGCGTTGGTTTAACCCCCAGTCCCGCCTGGCGATCCTAGACACCAATGCAGAGTATCTTTTAATTTTGGCTCTGATATAAGTTAGATGGTGTTTAAAGGTAAGATTACCATCCCATCCAGTATAACCCCTAAATATTTTAACTGGGTCACTAATTTTATTGTGGTAGGTCCCACCTTTATTTGTGGCGGTCTACGTATATCAAGCTTGCCTTTTAGCAGGATGGAGGACGTCTTTGTTGTTGATATCGTCAGGCAGTGGGTTCTGGTCCAGTTTTGCAATATCAGCATTGCCTGATTGGCCTTTTCCTCTAGCTGGGCCCTGCTATCTGCAGCAATGGTGAGGACCAAATCATCAGCAAAGGCCTGGGAGCGCACATCACCGAGGTGCAAAGCCAAGAACCCGTCCAGAACCATGTTCCACAGGAGTGGCCCCAGAACAGAACCCTGGGAATAGCCCCTGCGGACATCACGATTCACTCTACCATAAGGTGCTTCCACGATGATGCGTCTCTCGGAGAGATATGACCTAATTATGGAGTATAAGTTGATCGGCACTTGTGCCTGCCTTAGTCTTGCCAGTACGCTCGGTCACCAAATGGTGTCGAACGCCCCAGCGAAGTCAACGGAGATGACTAGTAGATATTTATTATTGCAGTTTGCTGCTGATTCCGATAGGCTACGCAAGGCTTCCACAGTAGACGAACCCTGCTTGAATCCGTATTGCGATGTCTCTGTGAGTTTCGCTGTCTGGTAATGCCGATTTATCCTTGTGCAGAGAGGTGTTTCTAGCATGTTTACAAGGGGGGGGGGGGTTTCTCTTCGATTGATCGCTGCGAGTAGCAAAGACCAGCTGAAGAAGTCAAGCGGAAGAGTACCCTTTCTGCATCGTATCACTTTATCTGATGCCCCCCCCCCTCTCTCTCATCTGCTTGTGTTACGTAATTTTTGAATGATTACTTTAAATGTGAGGTGTGTATTACTCTTAAAATTATTATTAATAATTTTATGCATAAAATAATATTTTGTTTTTTTTCAACCAGCTTTACAATTTGTTTATATTTCAATCCTGTCGTTATGATTTAATAAGTGCTCATGTAACTGTGTACTGATCTCTTCCACGTACACCAGAATTACTAACTTTTCTTACTATTGTATATAGTAAAAATATCTAAGAGCTTATATAGGTTCGGTGAAAGACCTAAAAAAATTGATTGTAAAGATATTAGCACCTGTCGATTGGCCTATATTTCACTAATGGAAAAATATATGGGTATAATATTCTTATTCCAGATAATATTATCTTTTTTTTTTTTTTTTTTGGCTGATGCTATATAAGCTCGCTTTCTTGCATCACATGCCTTTACTACTACTAATAATAACAATAGTGTATTATCGTTTTACAGAAGCTCTGTAAACTTATTCATACTTTTCCAGATCAGGGCAAGTTTGTGTAGCCCTATTCATGATTTACTTGCGAGGCCCTGGTGTACTGCGCAAAACTTATGCTGGATATTTTTGTAATAGTGATATTTTAATTTTTTCAAATTTTGCAGTATTCAAATTTTACGATAATGTGGATAACTAGACATTAAGACTACGGTAGGCTCGTTCTTAGACATGCAGAAAAGACGCGGATGATATTATTTAGAACATTTGAACGCGGGGCCCTGTTCAACAGAACCGATTGAATATTAAAATTAGTGTGATTTTCGTCCTCTTTGTGTTAACTTTTGTGACTTTGTGGAGTAAAATTTGACTTCGGGACATTTAAAATAATTATACACTCTAATAAAATACTTCGAAAATTCCAAAAATTTCTCTACTCACGCAAGGTTCTTTGTAACAGACCAACGCACTTTATAAAGATAAAGTGGCTAACCCCTCTCGTACAAATTACTGCGTAGTAGATTCCCACTGGCAGTATTCCAGCATTTTCCTCGCAGAAGTTCACGTATAATTTGTTACTGTTTTCTTCCCAAAACCAAGCATTCGTAAATGTTACAGAGACACGTTGATGTCGTCATCTTCAACCTTGGCATTATTCCAACATATTGTATTAAGGACTAGCTAAAGAAGAAAAACAAAGTGAAGGAGGAAGACAGTCATCCAGCATTCACACTTAAGACAAATAAGAAATCAGAATAGATTATGAAATCTGAGTGTATCGTTTCCCAGGAGAAGCATTCAATAGATATTAGGCATAATTATGTTGCTTATTACTAGTCGTGGAGAAATATTTCCCGGCTCCAAATCCCTTTCCCCTAGGGTTACCACATCAGAGGAATCTGACAATATTGCCATAAACATCTTCACTTGAATTTTGTTTATTTTATTTATTTATTTATTATTATTATATATATTTTTTATTATTAATTTGGAAAGCCGGACAACTGAATCCCGATGGAGGATGCCAGTTCACAAAACTGGACTGTACGGCTTAAAGCCATACTTTTCTTTCTAATTTAGTACTTCAGGCAGCGCCAGTCAACCAATAAAACAAAAGTCTTTTCACACCTCTTTAGTTGTATTGGTTGCTTAGGGAAAATAA
Source organism: Mastigoproctus giganteus (assembly GCF_048544385.1). Classification (NCBI taxonomy): domain Eukaryota; kingdom Metazoa; phylum Arthropoda; class Arachnida; order Uropygi; family Thelyphonidae; genus Mastigoproctus; species Mastigoproctus giganteus. Next base: position 71,701,914 of record NC_143582.1, on the reverse strand, counting down.
ACACTGTCGCATCCGTTTCATGTGGCGTTTGTGAACGCAGCCTTATTAATGTGATTAGCATATCTCACAAAGCCACCGCTGTAGAGCTTGATTACAGAAATGAATAAAATTAACGTTCAATAGAGTGATGAATTTGGAGAGGTCATAATGTGATGGGTTTCTCGATAATACAGACACTTTTTCCAGCGGCAAAGTATCTCAAAAGGAGGAGAGCAAAATGGATGACAGGAGAAAGTTGACAGATATAAAGAAGGAAGCAGAGGGCAATTACAGATTATTCCGTGACACCGGCACACGTGAGAACTATAAACAGATACTGTATGGATCAGATAAGACAAGTGAAACCTGAATGTGAGAAATCACTTGCAAAAAAGAGCTATTCGTAAGAGCGAGATAGGGGACATTTCTCATATATCGATGCTAAAAGGAAGACAGAAAATCATTTAGGACTACCTCAAATCAGAAATGGTGAAATCGTGGACAATCTAGCTGGAATTTCTGATGAGTTTTACAAATATTTTGTATCAATTTTAACAACTGAAATCAATTTAATGGTAAAAAATACTGATTGCGATAAATTAGTGATACTGTATAACGATATCTGAGAAGAGTATCAGAAAAACTGTTGCTCAAAAAGGGTAAGGCTCCTGGAATAGATGGGGTGCAACCAGTTATATTAAAGAATGCAGGAAGGGAGTGCAGAATACTATTTGGATTGCTACTAAGATGGTTAATTATACTTTCTTTCCGGCGTTCTTGTGCACTGAAGATCTTGTATTGGATGCAAGAGAGAGTTTAGAGTCTGTATCAGAAATTCAGAAACTGGTGTTGAAATCTTTCTTTTGGATCCCAAGTCACTCTGAGATCAAAAGAATTGACGCAGCCCATGCGGTTGCCATATATACAAACCTCTTAAAGGAGTTTCGTCCAGCAGTACCATGTTGACTACAGAAAATTAATCCGATTATTCAAATGTTTGTTGACATAGCATATGACGTGGAACAGGTAAGAGAGTTATAAGCTTTACCAGATCAAGGCTATAATAAAAGCCTGGTGTTCTAGTTTGTACGAAGTATGAAGGGAAGAAGTTGTTCTAAGTAGGCTTCAAATAAGACACAGTTATCTCACGCACTCCTTTTCGTTTAGAACCCCAGAGTAACGTATCAACTGGGTGGTACTACACTCAGGGTAGTGGAGAATGAAAAGTACCTAGGGGTAATTGTGCAGTCAGATATGAAGTTTTCTGAGCAGTGCAAAAAAGGCTGCAAGAGTAGCTCATGGTGTCTTGTCAATGATATACAGAAATTTTGCTAGCAGGGATAAGGTCATAAGAAGGTTATTGTTCCCTTATATAAGGCAATGGTCAGGCCACACCTTGAGTACTGTATACAGGTCTGGAGGCCTCATTTTAATAAGGATGTAGAGCTACTGGAACAAGTACAGAGAAGGGGAACAAAGGGTTGGTGTTACCAAGAAAGGCTTAAGTTATGCAAATTTCAGCTTCTGGACTCTGGAGACTAGGCACCTGCGAGATGATCTAATTGAGGTATATAAGGCCTTGAATGGATTGAATTGAGCCAGCTCAATGTTAATGGGATTCTTCCTCTTGCTCAAATTACTCAGCTGAGGGGGCATAAATTCAAATTGAGGAAAGACAATTGTAGAATAGATGTGCGGAAGTTCGCCTTTAGCAGGCGAGTGGTTGATAGTTGGAACAAACTTCCATCTGTTATAGTGGAGGTCAGCAACTTATATAAGTTAGAGAGAGAGAGATAACCTTTATTGCTCTTCATGGCCATAAAGCCAGGGATTTACAGCCTCCTGATACTTCCGGGATATTCGAACAATTAATTACAAAACGAAAATAAGGTAATTATACAAAGGAAAACATATTTAAATACAAAGGAGAGAACTCCTCGCGAGGAGTTCTCTCCTCGCGAGAGTTAGGTCTGATCGAGCTGGCTTAACATCGAGATAGAAGCATTAGCTCAATCAGACAGGAGCAGATGCAAGGTACACATCAGTCATTGCTGATTAGTCCTGCTAGTCATAATTTTTTTCTGGTAAGTTCGGTCAACAGCGAATTTGTTTATGTCGGCGTCAAGTGCCTGGGTTTGCTTGAGCATCTGCTGAGGGAGGAACCTGTCCAAGAGGTGGAGTCGTGCTGAACGCGGGTAGAGCTCTGGATTGGCCCTAAGGGCAGCAGGCGGAATCCTCCAGCCACAGGTATCCCAGAATGAAGGTGTTGCAATTATGCCTGTTATCATCTTGACTGTTGCTAGGAGGCGTTGGTCGTCGATTAAGGAGGTGGGAAGCCGTGGAATCCCGAGAGAGTCGCCAAGCTGCGTGGTGCGAATCAGAGCTGGAAGGTTGTGCTTCCTGTTGGCTCACTTTAGGAGTCAGAATTCTGTGGCAAAGAGTGGTTTCTTTATTTGACGGTGCCGCTGACGCACAAATTTCAGCAGCATAGAGTAAAGGTGGAAAGATAACTGTTCTTATGTACTTCACTGTTGTCTTTTTATCGGTGATATGTAGGAGATGTTTTGCTATCCACCGAAGCCGTGTGAGGAGCATGTCTAAGTGGGCGTTAAATCGAAGTTTGGAGTCGTATACAATGGCTGGATCCTAGATCACGATGGCTGGACACAACTGGGATGAGGGTGTTGCCGACTGAAGGCTGGAGAAATGAAGGAGTTTGCTTCAGTGAATACACCATGAATTCGGACAGAGGGAAACTGGCAGAGGTAAAATGTGACTGCGGTGAGAGTGTTGTTAATTTCCGGTTTTACCAGATCTAGGTCTTGACTGGGGTTGATGGGAGTGAGTATCTTGATATTATTCGCATAGCTCAATAGACACCGAGAATGTGCAACCAGTCGGGAGATAATAAATGAAAACGGAAGGACCCCTCCTTGTGGGACTCCTGCAGTGACGGATCTTGTAAGGGTGCAATCTCTTCTATGAAGCTTTATAACTCTGTCGCTCTGTCATGCAGAAGAGAAAGCATAATATGTTCCGTGGAAGTGGCATTCCAGGAGAGAGTGAGAAGTTGATTTACTTGGACGGCATCAAATGCGGCCTCAATGTCTAAGTAAGTAACAGCTAGTTCTTGCCTTTTCTCAAATGCTGACAAGATAGTACTCGTGGTTGCCAGCAGATTGGTGATCATTGATCTGTTTGGAAGGGAGTAATGAGTTTGGGCTGGATTACTGGGCAAGATCTGCTGAGGATGGGGAGTAAGACCTTCTCCAGGAGCTTCAGCAGGCTGGCGGAGTTGGAGATGGGTCGGTAGTGTTTAGGTTGCGATGGCGACTGAACTTTAGCTAAAGGTTTGATGAGATAGTTTTTCCACTGCTGTGGGAAAATCTGGTTCGAGAGTAACTGGTTGAAGATAATTAAAAGTGGCTGAATAATGTAGGGACTTAGGCATTTGAGCATGAATTGGAGAACTTCCATCACCGGTGGTTGACGAGGCAGGTAGAGAATTGATGGCTACGATCAGCTGTTGTTTTGTGATCTGAATGATATTCAACACTTCGTGCTGGGTGGGCTCTGTTGATAGAGCCAGATCAGAGTTTGGCACAGGATTACGGTTAAATCTTCTGACGAAATCGAGCCACAATTCAGGATCAAGTCGCAGAACTAGACAAACATTTGTAGTAAATGGATGGGTGCAATGGGAAGGGCTTTTTTTTGGCTGTGGTGCTATATAAGCTTGCTTTCTTGCACCATATGCCTACTAATACTAATGCTAACTGATGATCGCCCAATATGTGCCTGCTGTAATATCGCCTTAAGGGTGCAACATATCTTAATGGACTGCCCCTGTGTTTATTAATTAGCCCCCCTATTCTTTTTACAAATTTTAAAGTTCTCTGAGCCGTTTTACACTTCATCAAATGATTGCAGTATCCTAGACGTCTTTTCCTTTCTGCAAAGGATAAATTACTGTCATCGGATTTAAGCGATTTTAAATCAACAACCGATATTATACTTTGTCATTTACACGAACATTTTCTATTTTACATATACTGTACATATTTTTATAGTTATTATATTGTAGTTTTATAATTTAATTTCACCATGGACTTGGCACACTATGGCGTTAGCTGCCAGTGTGCCGTAAGAAAAGTAAGAAACCAGCCAACATGTGAGAGGCTACTGTACAAAGTGGAGCGTACTGGGATTACTGGAAAAATCCTTAAGTGGATCAGAGTCTAAGTGAAAGAAGACGATGGTAATTAATGAACAGTCTTCAGAGTGGACTAATGTGGCGAGCCCGTCCCTCAAGTTAGGGACCTCTCTTTTTTCCGAATGACATTGATGTGGGTATATACAGGAAAAGCTGTCAAAGTTTGAAAAATTAACGGTATGTACGGTGGTTAATAGACTGGACTAGGTTATGCTTCTTCAGAATGACTTAGATCGGTTTTGCATTTGTGAAAAGAAAGCCCGAGTTAACATACAGACTAGGGGAAACAGAATTAAAGATAGTTCAGTAAGAGAAATATTTACGAATTTTGGTACAAGCAGATATGAAGTTTTCCATGCAGTGTAAGCAGGCAGCCAATAGGATATTTGCCAGCAGGGAAGATTTTTTGTTTTTTTCTGTTTTTATACTCCGGGACGACCAAACGGTCAGAGGAGTTCACAAGATAGATAAAATACAAGAAACAGCACCGTATTCAGTAGTCACGGGCTTGAACCCGGTCACTCAAGGCACGTGCACTTATGCACCCGCTCGCCTGACCACTAGGCGCCTCCGTAGCCAGGTGGGAAGGAGCAGCAGTGCGTAGCACACGCTTCTTGATTAGACCGGGGTTCGAGCCCATCACCACCAAATACGGAGGATGCGGAAAGGTCAGGGAATGACCACCGCATAACCCGGAGCAATATGGCCTTAGTTGCTAATGCTCCTAAAAACCAAATAACAAACAAACAACCTGACCACTAGGCTACGGCGGCCTATGCTAATTATTCCTCTTTATAAAACAATTCGGAACACCTAATTTGGAACATTGTAATACTATTTGCTGTCCGTTTTAGGCTACACCTAAAAAAGGACAGCAAATTTCTCGAGAGGGTCCAAAGAAGGGCAACTAGATTGGGTGGAAGTGGTAAAGATTGTTCCTATAAGTAAGGAACGTCTTAGAAGACGTGGATTATAGAGCCTGGAGACTATAAATCTCAACAATGACCTGATAGAAGTATATCTTTGAAGGAATAAGCAGAATGAATGAGCAAAGTATTTTCATATTGGAAGATGAAACAAAAACAAAGAGGGCCACAGAAAAAGGAGAAAAATCCACTAGAGATCAAGAGAAATTGATCTTTGGGCAGCGTGTTGTTGATTACTGGAATAAGTTATTCCTCCAATATACAAGGATAAAAGCCGAATTGGATTATTTACTTTTTTTTTTTTTTTTTTTTTTTCTTCAGAAATGGGCAATTTGTGATTGGCTCAGTTTTTTTTTTTTTTTTTTTTGGCTTATTCAGAATAAGTTTGATTCCTTGCATCACTTAGACTGCTTAATAGTAATACTAATTAATGATAATGTATTAGTTTTCACTTCGCTGCACCTATCTCACGAGGCAATATTTTCAATTTTTTGTATTGCGTAGTACTTTATTTCCTTCTGGATTTTAATAAAAACTGAAATACACAATTTGTGATTAATACAATAAATATACTAGCTAAACAAATTAATAGCACAAGACAAACAGCAAATTCTTCAGAAAGCAGCGACTGTTCCAGTAGATTAATATGCTTGAACCGAGAAATTTGTCTTTTCTTTGCATCCTTCCATATTGCCCACTTATTCCATCAGTCATCGCACTAGCCAGAAAAATTTACATAGCTGATTTATACTATTTGGCTTTATTTTATTTATTTTTTTATGCTATGCAATGGGATCAGGAAAGTGGTTATGATCAGTGATCAATTCTTCTTCAGGACGACATGCGAGGGTTTCAGAGATGCTCACATACGTGCGAATTATATTTTAATGCTGCGAAATGCAATGTTTTACTTAGAAAATAATAACTTGAAAATAAATTATACACTTGGATATGTTGAATTAAAAACTTAAGAGAGAATTGGGGGTTTGTGATTATAAGTTTTCCGGTAGTACTGACGAGTTGCACGGAAGGCCCGGATGATTTATCAAATAATTGCTTGTATAATGTTGATAGGATGGTTATAACTCTGCTGTACAATATATTGAAAACGCAATATAATGCATTTCAAGTGTAAAAATGCACTTGAAATGCTGTGTCCACTTATAGAAGCCACATTTGAATTTAAAAAAAATAAATAGATAAAAATAATAATAAAAGAAAAAAATTCAAGCTTCTTTAAAAGGTTCAAAGCACCTGGTGATGCCAACAAAGTGCCCCATATGAGAACAGATTTCGAATATGTAGACTACAGACTTGCTAACTAAGGAAAAATTGATTGTGGTTTATAAGACTGAGGGAATCTAGTTCAGGTACAGACGAGAGAAGGCAGGGCCTTCCCTTCAACATGCTATGAAGACAGGGCTTACATATCTGGTTACTAGTAGGTAGGCCGGTAATCTGAGTTTTGGTGGCGGCGGAACCTAAACAGGTAAACTGTAGCAAACGCAGCTTCAGTTAGAGGAAGCTACTACCAACAGGGAACGGCCTCCGTAGCCAAGTGGTCAGGAACGTGAGTGCAGTAGCACACATTCTTTGAGTAGACCGGGGTTCAAGCCCCTGACTGCTAAATACGGTCGATCTGCCAACCAGCACTGGACCAGTGTGGCAGATTATGGTTCATTTCCCTCAGCATAAATTGTTGAGGAGGCTTCCATCCTGCAGTGGGTTGGTAATGGCTGCAGGTTTTACTACCAACAGGGAAAGCAACTGGAAACTACCCTGTACTGTAAAAGTAAACATATCCTAAGAAATCCGATGATGAGCAAGCAAGAGAAGACTGCACGAACTGGAAAAGACAGAGGTGGAGACAGCTCATCAGAGGAAGTGACCAATCACAAGACGAATTACTGGATGATGAAGACTGAGGGGGTGATGGGAAAATGAATGAAGGTGAAATTTGTATTTTGTTAAATCACACGGCATAAACTGAAACTAAGGAATAAAAATTATGGACTGGACTGTAGGAAGTGTTCCTTTAGTCAGTGACTTATTAATCATTGGAATAAGTTGCCTCCACAGTTGAAGCTTCGAAAATTAACTAAATATTATTTAGGAAAAGTATATAATTTTAACAAAAATAATTTTATTATTTTTGTGTGTTTCCAATAAAATAGTAAAACGATATTTGCAATTTAAAAAAAAAAATGAACTAAAAGTTCGAATGGTCGTTTTAGATGTTCGTATTTTAACTTTTCTTAATGCGGCCCTTTGAAAGAAAAAGATTGTGCATTATTTGTGTAGCGAGCAGTTTGCTTTCCAATATACTTCATGACGAATAAGACAAAAAAAAAAAAAAATATATATATATATATATATATATACACATATATATATTTACCGCGAAGAAAATTCCAGCAATGAAACTTAAATATTTTAGCTATAATCTTTATGCTGGATAACATATTGCTAGTGATTCACACCAGCTCTGTGTTTTAAGGCGGAGAAAGAGAATCCAATAACAAATTAATTTTAATATATAACAGATATAATTTAATTTTAAATATACTATAGATTCTAAACCAGTTAGCAACCTGCCAAGCCCTGTAGTGCGTTGTTTTAGTAGTAATAGTAGTAGTAGTAGTAGAGGCACGTGGTGCCAGAAAGCAAGGTTATGTAGCGTCAGCAAAAAAAAAAAAAAAAAAAAAAAATATATATATATATATATATATATATGGTATATATTTATGAAATATTTTAAAAGTACGAACTGAGTGATTAAAATCAATCATATGCATATTATGCTTTTATTGGTGAACAAAAGGAGCCTATAGCCGTGATGACAAAGAAATGATCTTGATGTCAACGTTCTAAAGTAAATGACTGCGTTCACGTTCTAAGAAGGCAAATTGAGTTTCGGGTTGATGATCGACAACAGCAGAGGGATATAGGGGTGAGTGAAGCCAGAGTTACGATAGATGCAGAGAACTGTACCTGAGAAGATACTTACTACAGAGATGAAGAAACTCTTGCCTTTGTGGACCATCTGATGTTAACGATCCTTACCTGAACCTAAAATTTTTTTATTTATTTTTTTCCAAGTGTTTGCCACACACTGTCACCAATAAAAACTGAGCATCTTTCTGGTGAAAGAAGTAGAAGTTTGGCAACAAGACCACGTGGTTGTCATCAGTGACGATTTTCCGCTGTAATAGGAGGACGTGCTATATTTAACCGCCAGCCGTTGGCATTAACAGACACACCAACTTACAGAAATAACCTGAACAAGTCGAGATCAAGAACTCTCAAAAATCGCAATGTGCGCAGTTCCTAGCGAGTTAGTGTCGATGCCGCATCCCGTTGCTGCCATGGCTGGAAAAGCTGTCACCAAGGTGGTTCGGAGATGCTACACAGCCAAGGAGGACCAAAATCTTAGTAAGTTTCTTTTCACGGAGATCAAGGAACTTTAACAATATCCTCCACATCTAAATTCGTGTACTTAAGACTAAATTAAATTAGAGTGAGAGTAGCTTAGCGAATAATTTGTTATTTGAAAATTATACATATAAATAAAAAGAGGCATTTTTCATTAAAATAATATTTATCTTTTCTTGTACTTTCTATTCCTAAACTGGTACTGTATAACAATGGATGCCAATGCTTCGATAATGTATTTGCTATGACTGCTGTTATTGAATAATTCAAATTTAGAATTCAAAATTTTCAGGCTCTAACAGCAAGGTCACGCCATTGACAATTCATTAAATTGTATTGCGGGTTAATTTGATACAGTATTTGTAAAGGTAACTGGAAAGTAATGAATTAATCTAAGTTAATTCAACTTTCCAGCTTTTTTCAAAGCAAGAGCCTTGAATTTTTAATTTTATTTATTATTATTTTTTTTAATCTTCTCTTTAATGTTTGCAGTGTTTTTGTACGTTCCATTTCTTAGACGAATTTAGGAGTGTCCATAGATTAGATACCCTTAACCTTTTTTTTTTTTTTTTTTTTTTTTGTATATATAAACTTCAGTATCAGCTATCAAAAAAATACAGTTTTCTCTTACTACCTATTATATTTATAGAATAAGATAAATGCTATCTACTTTTGTTCTGCCTCACAACATTTAAGTATCATCGGTGGAATGCATATCATTAGTTGGAAAATGCTGCTTAGAACAATGCAAAGAATGGTATATAAATCATAGTAGCTGATTGGGGAGGTGCGCTAAAGATAAATCTACTAAAACTGAACTGGCAGCACTTCTTGAAAATAACTGTAGGACTAATTAAAAAAAAAAGGGGGGGGGGGAAACTGCTCTAACAAATAAATGGGTTGAAAATTTCATAAAATCTTCAGATGTAATTAAGCCACGCTAACAAAGTATAACAGTGTATTACTAGGAAATCAGGCCTGACGTGGCCGAGTGGTCAGGTGCAGTAGTAGCACACGCTCTTTGAGTGGGTCGGGGTTCAAGCCCGTGACTACTAAATACGACTAACATTTGTATTGATTGATTTATTGTAAACTCCACTGACCTGGTGGTCGTGCCGGAGTATAAACAAGAAATAATAATATGTATTCAAGTTCTCTCGTGTTAACAACTTAAAGCTTCGTTTATGATCTGGATTCCATACTTTGGTCATTATGCACCTTGATTAATACAGATATATAAATCTGTATTAATTGGTGTGACAATTAAGTTTCGAGAATAATTTTGTTTCCGTCAAAGTGGCCATACTGTAAACCGTTACGTCCTCCCGTTGTGTAGCCTGACCCCCCCCCCCTTTAATTCCATGCAAAGGGGAAACGTCGTCAGTCATTGTACAAGTTGGTTTGTGTAAAGACGTGTTTCAGTTCCGTGTTACTTGAAAAATGGAACGCAAAGAGTTGTGATAAAATTTTTGGTGAAAAGCGGCGAATCGTCAACGGCTATTTAGGAAAATTTGACCAGAGTTTATGGAAATGATACCATGTCGAAACCATGCGTTTTCAATTAGGCAAAAGTTTCGAGAAGGACGTGAATCTGTCGAAGATGCCGCGGTCCAGGGCGTCCTTCCACGACTCGAAATGACGAAAACATTGTTCGTGTGCGTGATCTTGTTCAAAGCTATAGGCGGTTAACCACAAGAATGAATCCCGAAAAACTAAACATTAATCTGGAAAGTGTTAGATTAATTTTGACTGAAAAATTGTTGATAAGGAAAGTGTGTGCAAAACTGGTACCGAAAAACCTCTCATGAGCAGAAAGAAATCCGGTTGTGACATTCTCAGGAGATGTTGGAAAGCATTGAAGATGTTCCAGATTTGCTTTCTCGCGTGATTACAAAGTATGAAAGCTGGGCATTTGCTTACAACCCCGAAACAAAAAGGCAAAGTCAACAATGGAAGGGAGCTTCCTCGCCAAGACCCAAAAAAGCGAGAATGTCAAAGTCAAAACCATGTTAATTTGCTTTTTTGATCGAAAGGAATTGTCCACAAAGAGTTTGTTCCACTTAATGAAACTGTCAATCGACAATGTTACCTTCAAGTTTTGGAAAGGCTTCGCAAGTGAGTCAACCAAAAATTGCTTCGTCCTGGATTTTGCATCATGAAATGCTCCCGCACATTCTGCCATTGTAGTCAAAGAGTTTAACTTCAAAATAAATAAATAAATAAATTTTCTGTTTATACTCCGGGACGACCAAACGGTCAGAGGAGTTCACAAGATAGACAGATTACAAGAAACAGCACCGTATTCACGGGCTTGAACCCCGGTCACTCAAGGCACGTGTACTTATGCACCTGCGCGCCTGACCACTAGGCTACGGATCAATCACAACGTTGCAACATCCTCCGTATTCGTCTCCTTGTGACTTCTTTCTATTTCAGTTTGTGAAATTCAGAGTAATGTAACGCGAGTATTAAAACAGATACCAGAAAGTGAGTACTAGAAATGTTACGATCAATGGATCCTACGCTGGAATGCGTGTGTACAGTCTGAAGGGGACTAATTTGAAAGTGATGGCCTTACATCTGTATAATTTTCAAAATAAAATTTTTAAATTAATTATTCTAGAAACTTTATTGTCACGCCTCGTATGTATATATATTGCATGTTGTGTGCCCAAAAACACCCGGAGTCACTGACTCTATGATGGGAGGTGGAACTATTAGTAATTTCAGTGAATGACCACATATAAATTAGAGCTTTTCAAAATGGGTGTCGGAAATTTTGGCACATTAATATTGTTTTACAATCTGATTTCGCTGAACTACAAATATTATGCCTCTGATTTCTTTTTACTTCCCAAAATATGGTACACTTCAAATTTTTATGAGCTGAATCGAAAGTCAGATATTGCTTAGCACTCACAGAATGAGAAATGCAGGTTACGCTGGTTGGAATTTTAAGCAATTTTTAACAATATTACAATAAACGGCGGAAAAATATAATAAAGCAATTTTTATTTATTTATTATTATTAGTTTTCGTTTATAATGATCAGGACCCTCTCTGCTCATTGTCTAACGTTGATCTGCCAGCTTCTTTAGTAACGTTTCTCCCTGGCAGCAATATCTTCATGAAAATGTTCACTGTTAACTGACACACTTATAACTCAACTGATTAACCTGTCTGGGAGATTTATTTTTAAAATTCTTTTGGGATGCTGGAAGTAGGTGGGGGTATTTTTTTTTTTTTTTTTTTTTTTGTATTATTATTATTTTTATTTATGTTGGGATGCGGTTCAGACCAAACTGTGGCAACACCGTAGTGTATAGTTATCGTACAGATAAAAGCCAATCAGTGTAGTGATGTGCATGTACCGTAGTGTAGTGTCGGTGTTGTTAGTATTGAGTGAATAGCTACTTTGCCTAGCTGACAAACAGCAAGCTGCCACCAGATAGTTTCCATCCCTGGCACATGGAGCCGAGCCAGAGATTACTATCTAGCGTACAGATGATATCTACAATATCCATTCATATCCCCCCACTCATGAGAACCTAAAAGTTCTATTCGTGTTTATAAAGATACGATCGTTGTTGAATAACAGCATCAGAGAAGCCACTGCTCATGCACAGATGAATCAGGCACTGCAAAACCGAAGTTACACCAGGCGCCAAGTCCACACTACAACTACATTAAGTTTAAGAAAAAGTTGTTGATACCCTATTGGACTGTCAAGAGTGCGGTGGATAAAGAAGAAATACAATGTAGTCCACTCAGTAAATGACGAGTCTAGTGGAACTCGAGATCATGCATCCAGATGAAGTCTATCAGATTTCACCATATCACAGTGCAATTGCTGAGTATAGAATAATCTAAAAATTGCTGCCACTGCAGCCAGATTCGAGCTTGAAAATTCCTGATTCCAGAAATTCTCCACCAACCTTTACTCTTTGAAACATGTATTGGTCCGAAACAAAGGAAGTACTATCAAATTTAAAAATGAGAAACAAAAAGGGTTAGGATGCCATCCAATTTACTCAATTCATTTCAAGCCTAAACACTACAACCTTAGCAGGCAATATGGTGGATGCGCAGAAACGACTAACCTTAAATCAGTTCCGCCCGCCCCATAGTATGCGCATAGTCTAGTTTCCAAATGTTGCAATTTGCAGAACCGAAGTCTTTCTTGGTAACGTGTACTTGTTATTCTTCTCTGCCCCCATTACATTTCCCACATCTTTGTAAAATGAGGCGATTGTCCTGTTGTATACAACAGGACAATCACCTCCATGCCCCTGCTGGCAAAATTCCTATATATCATTGACAAAACACCATGAGTTGCCTGTCCCAGCAGCTTGTCTACACTGCTAGAGAGAACTTCGTGTTGGGGCTGTACAATTACTTCCGTCCCAAGTCTTTTTCCTTTCTCCACTAGCTAGAGCGTGGAACAACCCAATTCGCATGTTATTATGGGATTACTTCTGTATGCTTCCCATATGCAGTACCTTCATTTTTCAGTGTTAAGCTTCAACTGCCAATTCTCAGCCCATCTGGCTCTTTTTTTTTTTTTCTAGGTTTTGATGCAGTATCATACCCTGCTTTCTGTCATTAACCACCTTCTTATCATGTGAAAATTTTTACATTAAACTTGATAGGGTTTCATCATTATTTTTAATATTTCTTCCACAAATTTTGTGGAAGAACGATTTTCGAGCTTTTTTATTATTTCTTTTGTTCATACATAACACATGCTATCCATAAACTCTATATTGTAGCTGAAGCACTGAATATTACTGTACGTTTGTTGCCGTGAACTGATTGGATGAATGAATTGGTAATATGGTGGATGCGCAGAAACAACTAACCTTAAATCAGTTCAGTCCGCCCCATAGTATGCGCATATTTTCACCCGCACTTTTGGTTAAAACTTATTTTCTGCCTGCCGGAAAAGGGCTGTCATCGCTATGACAGCCCTTATAGGTTTCCTGATTTTTTAGTAACATTCAGCTAATCCACCACCCATCAGGTGAATGTTTCTTACTAATTTGCTCAGACGGTAGTATTCTCTGGTTTCTTGATGTTTAAATAATAAAATAAGAATATATTACTAGTAAACCAGCAATATATTCCTATTTTATATTTTAATATATTATTCACATTTAAAGGTAATATGTAGGAAGTGTGTTTACACCAAGAAAAAATACTGCTGAAAGAGGATGAGGACTAATCTCCTCTGAAGACAGGAGTATGTGATCATGTTTGTCTACTCTGGAGGCTTCTAACTGTAGGAAAAAGAATTTCGATCAGTGAGTCTCACGCTACTGAACAGTTTGCCTCAATATACTGAATCATAATATATCTATGAATCTCACCTCCGCTGGTAGAAAATCTCTTTTATCACACCCAAGCTAAAAGAAAAAGGCAAATTTCGCAATAAAAAACTCAAAATGTATGTCGTTGATTGCCAGATAACTGTCATAATACATATCAATAGATATCAGTGCCATTTGTTTTTTACTTCAAATTACATATTTTATTGCCGCACGAGTTTTCTCAACTGTACATTATAATTTTTAGGTGTCAGGGTTCCATTTTTGTTGTCAATAGAAATTCTACTGCATTAAATTCGAACCTATTTCTCCTAAAATATTTTCATTATATACCTGCACCATACCTTTACCACACGCTGTAAAGAAATCTTGTTCTGTGATGCATGTTAGTGTTCGATAAATAATAATAATAATCATCATAACATAGGAGTTAAAGAACAATCTTCTGTATGTTAACATCAATAGAATACTGAAGTAGCGTAATTAAAAAGTAGGGAATAATTACCTTACGTTACATCGTTTGACAGATTTTGGGATTTGTTTTCAGTCCAGGAAAAGCTATACAGGAGGTATTTACCTCCACAGAGTGACTTGATGAACCCAAGTTTCCCTTCACACCTTCTCAACAGACAGGCAGAGCAATCAACTTTAAAACAGCTTTCTTTCGGGTCCGCAACGGCGATCGCAATCTGTACAACTACAGAAATTGTTGAAGGAATAAGCTCCCATATTGGTGATTGTGATTGGTCCAACTCGGACCAATCACAATCATCAAGTCGGTTATGCTGATAAACCATATCCTGTTGCAATTTTAATTCAGTCTAAAAAAAAAAAAAAAATCCGCTGTTGAAGGCATAATGTACGATAATTTTTCTCCCTACTTTCTTGGATTTTATATTTTACAACAGTTACTATTTTCTGGAATCTGTAGTTGAAAGTATACAGCTCCCACAGACGTCCGTCTCGGACCAATCACATTCCTCTTCTACCTTCGTAGCTGCCATTAAATTGTTCCGTAAAGGTGAATATTGTCTTGTGGCTTTTATCTAGTCGAGGAAAAAAAAAAAAAAAATCGCAAAATCCGCTATTGAAGGCGCAAACACTTCGGCTGTTACTTACGGTAATTTTTAATACCTACTTTTTCACTTTTTAATTACTCTTTATGTGTTCTACTCCGAGTATAT
This sequence comes from Mastigoproctus giganteus, assembly GCF_048544385.1. NCBI lineage: Eukaryota > Metazoa > Arthropoda > Arachnida > Uropygi > Thelyphonidae > Mastigoproctus > Mastigoproctus giganteus. Next base: position 71,686,856 of record NC_143582.1, on the reverse strand, counting down.
GGCCTTAGTTGCTAATGCTCCTAAAAACCAAACAACAACCGTATTCTACTGGTGTATATAGTTTCCTGTTATTCAATGGCGTCACTGCAGTTCAATAAATTATTTTTATTTTGAACTCCACACGGTGAAGTGTTCTGTTCTAACATTTATATTACTTTAATAATAATTTTTTTTTTCCAACACGAATTAGGAATAATCGTTATTAAATAATTGTATAAATTGCTGCAAAAAATGACGCCATTGAATAACAGGAAACTATATACATCAGTAGAATACGGTTGTTGTTTGGTTTTTAGGAGCATTAGCAACTAAGGCCATATACTCGGAGTAGAACACATAAAGAGTAATTAAATTTTTAATATTAATACTTTTATGTGATAAACAAAATATTTATATTCTATAATAATGCAGTGCATTTTGGAACAGGAATAATTTCTGGAAAAGGAAATTAGTAATCAAGGTGAAAATGTGAAACATCTAATGCTTGCAGATCTATGTCGTGGCACACATTTCATCCCATTCTAAATACACATTAGCTGATCTGGCCTAAATAACAACACTTCACATTGCATCATCTCTGGAACGAATACAGTAATCCAAAATTACGTAACTTTAGAAAGTTAGTTGAGCACAATAGTTGCTGGCATTCTGTGATATTTGTATACTGTACTGGAATGCTCCGGACTGATACCAGTACACTATATTGCTCTCTTACTTCAGTCTCCTTAATATCTCGAACTTGTTCTAGCTTCCATCCTGGTTTTTGAAACTATTCTCAATATAGGTTCCAGAATAAAAATAATTCAAATTTGTAGTTATAATAACGAAGTTATAATTTGAAGAATAATAACGAAGTTGTTGGCCATTTTTATTATTTATTAAAATTGTTTTATTTATTTATATTTTTAATTTTTGCTCTTGTTACAGTGTGATTGTCATTGTAATTTTGTTATAATTGTAATCGAAATTTATGGCCTTGGGTAGATCCTTACCCAGTCAAATCTCATTTTAAAAATACAATTCCCTCCCCTCTGTTCCAAAGCTGTTTGTAATGGTCTAGCAATCTCTTGTTTATTATATAATAAAAGCTGGGATAGATTGTAGTATGCATGGATTGAAATAAAATGTTTCAATTCGACATGCTTCTATGATTTCTTAGGTATTGCGCCATGAAGATTGGCTGCATATGTTCCAAAAAAAAAAACTAAAAGAAGTTTCTCATAATGCAATACCGGTGCAACTCGCAGAATTGGTGTATCCAAGGGGACAGTGTGTTTAAAAATTATTCAATTGCTTTTCTGGTAAGTGTGTAAACGCTAGCTTGGAATAGCATTTTGAGAGAAGCACCGATTTGTATCTATCTATTATTAGAAAGACTTGGAAAGGTCACTGTCATGAAAGCAAAAAAAAAAGCTTAATGTGCAAGAGTTTCATAAGATCTTCTACTGTTTTTTTGTTTCTACGTTCTTATTTATTTTTTAACGCATACAGTAAAAGCTATTATGGATTTTTATCAAGAAAATATGTTTGTATTTGATTTGTTGAGTTTCAACTTCACGTAAGCCTTCAAACCCGTTGTTTATATTAAATTCTTTTATAACTTAATATACTATAGGCGAAAACCGCAGACACATTGGCTTGATTCTTCAAGAATGAGATTCAACTAAAATTATTTTGAAAGAACAGGAAACATTTGGAACTGGATCATAAATTTTCGAGTATCGTAACGTTCATCCACAGCTAATGCCACGAATGGAGACTAACTTTGAGCTAGTATTCTTTGAGTATATATCAGGAAAATATTGTAATTACGCTTTCAGCGATATAATGTTGCCTTGTGTTTTCATGATTTTCGCTGTGACCTGATCCAGCAACCATTTCCGGCAATATTTAGGAAACCGGACAAATCCAGCAAACCACCCAAAAATCATCTGGAATGTCAGAGCTCATTGTGTTGTGCAAAGTAAAGATTTCGCCTCGGAGAAATAAGTTTTTACCGCTCTCCAACAACATCCAGATCATGGAATGTCTAATTGATTTTCTTGAACAAGAATAGTGAATCATTAATAATAAACGACGGATATTATTCAGTTTATTCATGAGTTTAACGATTCGTACATGAAGCATTAGGTTAAAGTAACGATTCACTAACATGGTTCAAACAGGAACTTTCATCCATTTGCTCTATGCCGCCCAAAAGGAATTTTTACTACCACGAAGTGAGGCCTTTAAAAAAGTTTACACAGGTCTTTCTGTTGTGGAAAAGGTGTTGTCAAAGACGCTCAAAATTCAGACGGGTGAAGCAACTGTGCCAAACGTTTTTCGCCTTTTCCCTTCCAAAATATATCGTACTGTTAAGGATATATTTTAGAAAGGGAAAATTAAAATTAATTTTTTTTATTTTTACTACATTGTGCAGGATTTATTTAACTTTTCAATGAACTATACCTTACCATTTTCTCGGGAAAAAGGTTGATTTGCACAGTACTGTGTAAAGTAAATATAGAAGTACTCTTGTAGTTAGAAATGCAATACTGTTCGTTCTTTTTTTTTTTTTTGTGATTACAGTATGATTACCAAAATACAGAAAATGTAAGGATCAGTTCCCAATACTGCCGAATTTGGGAGAGTTCATTGTAATATGATCCGAAGCCAGGTCGGCGTTAATACTGTACTCTCGCTTCTCGAAACTAGGTGACTCTGATATGTAGACAGAGGTGCCAGTGGTACCTGAAAAATTTTGTGGAGGTGCAGATAAACACAGAATAGGTACTTTTCGGAACAATCTCTGGTCAGACGTTTCTAAAGTTTTATACCTTTTCTCGAACGGCACACAAACGCAAGGGGACATCGATTTAGCTGGAAAGGTAGATGTGCTGAGAGTAATATATATATATATATATATATATATATATATATATATATATATATATATATATATATATATATATATGCTTGCATCATTTTGCCAATAATAATTCTGAATATAACTTAAAACGTTTACTTGTATTTATTTTACTTTTTTGATTTATTTTGTATAGTTAAAAAAAAAAAAAAAAACGCGAAGTTGTTTATTATATGAAAATGCTGTATAACAGTTTTCTAAATTACTCTAAAATGCATCATTGAGTAGAAGCGATGACATTAAGATCATTTTGGCTGCTGAATATACCAGCGGAATGTGTTCTTAAAAAAGCAAGCACTGAATAGCCGAAAGGTTATTTTCTCTCTACTTTCTGGTTGGAGCTTTCTTGCCTTTTCTCATTTTTGCAATTACCAGTACACCTTTATTTCCATTATTAATTAAACACTGTCCAGTGATAATTTTGAGCTTTCATTTCTTTCTGAGATAGTCTGGCACGTACACCCTTTGGACTCAATGTCGCCCTTGCTAATTTTGATAATTTCGAAGAGAGTAAATGACTAGCTGTGAATGCAACGTTATATTTAGACAAAGAGGAAACTGAGTGGCTGTGGTTACAATACTAAGGACTGTGCAGGAGGATGTTGGCACCTGTCCTGTCTTAATAAAAATGTCAGACGTTACATAAGATAACGGCTGTTGCATAGAAATATTAGCGTAAATGCGTAATTTATGAAGGTTAAAATCGGGCAGCAATAATCGGATTGGGTTCTTTAGAAAAAATTTCACTTAAAGTATTCCATGCAGAACTTTTTGTTTACCCTTGTGTGCTTAAAAAATAGCTCCATCTTCCTCTCCCTCATGCACACACACACAATTTCAAAATATAAATATTGTATATCATTATAGGAAACAATCTATCCTCTTTCATTATGAGAGAGGATAATGCTCGATTTACACATAACTTTTCAGCTTATCCATCGACTGGATTTTATGAGGTTCGAATTATTTCTTTTTTACTGCGAATTAAAACTCTGTTTTCAAAATAAATTTCTATAAGTTTTTCCACACATGGACAAGAACTTTTCCAAAAGTCCTACTCCAAGCTTGATGCCTTTTCATATCTTTATAATTTTATGGATTGAATAAGGTTTTAAGTCATTTATAAGTATATATCTCTCTGTCACCCCTGTAGAGAGGTTTGAATTCGAATTACATCAGAGCTGAAAGAATCCTTAAATGCCTGTTCAATGGAACTGTAGTTAGCCGATCTCAGGAGGAGGAAATAGGATTTATATCGTGGATTAGTCCACATTTTTCAGTCTGCATAATACGATGATCGGTCTGTGAACAAGCGCTTCTGCAAACAAAATGCTATAAATGGTATGAACTGGTCGGCCTGAGATCTTGTATCTAAGTGGTCGATGGTCAAAAGTAAGAACAAGCCTAAATCTTTCTCTTCTTTTGGATGAAAAACTGAATTCGGTAGTGAATAACAGGTTTCTTCTGGATGAAAAAAAGGTAAAATGGGCAACCTGAGTCATTACGGTCTACAATGACTGTGAAAGTTCCGGAAAATTTTCTCGAATTTAGCTGTTCTGCACCAATTGTTCCGAAAAACAATTGGAGCACAAAGAAAGAAGCTGTTGAAAACAGGAAGCTAGAGAGAGAGAGAGAGAGAGAAAAAAAGATCTGGGCGATCCTGAACAAGAAGCGATCTTCAACGCAATGTTTAATTACCTGTAAAGCAAAATCCATTCGAGGACATTAAAAAATTGCTCGAGAGACTGGTATTTCCAAATCAATTTCACATTACATTTCAAAAAAATGGAACGTCACTCCAGAAAAGCTTCCATGTACACAGCCCGAATGAAAATTATCCTTATCGGAGATTGTTTCTGCGGATGACATTTGTCACACATGGACTGTCATACTGATACCAACGAATTTTTTTTTTTTTTTTCTGATTAGACAGTGTTCAGTTTGAATGTCAGTACTGTAGTTACATCAGTCGTCATATTTCCAAAGAAATATAGTAATCGCCTATATTTTCGCTTACAAGCGATTACTATAATCGCTTATAGTAATCTTATGATGATTATCACATAGCCTAAATGGAATGACTTGTTGTATTATCGCATCCTATAAGACACTGAATGCTGAACATTAGTGTAGTGTACTCACAAATACGATTGTACTCTGTGCCTAATGTTAGGGTGCGCGCATGAATGGTCTGTTTTGATCTGTGGTTGTTAGTTGTGGGATTTCTTAAAACGTGAAGTGAACTCCACGGTAAACTTCCATATCATTCCTTAGTTTGTCAATGCCATTTTCACTAAAAAAAAACTTGGGCATGTGCCACAAAGTTACAGTTAACTTTCCTTGTTTGTGTCACGACAGAATGGAAACCAATTTGAATTCGAGTTCTCTGTAACTCGAATTGTTTATTTTCACTTTCATTACAAACGTAGAATAGGTCTTCTTGGTTACCCTATACTTTATTCATTCGAGATTTCTATTTGAGAAAAGCCAGAAAACTTGATGGATACTCGCTTTATTGGGTAACAGCCACAATATGAGAGATTGGTAATTTCCAAGCAGTTAAAATTAGAGGTACATCACTTATGTGAATGTCAAGAAGGTTTGTTAACCTTGTTGCTGTACAGTATAGTACAGTGCGAGTGATGCTAGTTTAAGACTCAAGGTTAAAATTAAAACATTACACTTCCTAATATTAGAGAGAAGTTACTGGATCTGGGACCGTAATTTCTGTAATCTTGCGCTGAAATTTTTTGTTGTTCTTTTAAGGTAATCTGAAACTCGGATGGTTGATGAACCTATAGTTCCAAGTGCGGAGGACTGTTTGAGCTTTGGAAAGCAATAGTAAATTTATTAACAATGAATTTCTCGTTTTTTTTTTGTTTTTTTTTTTTTGTTAATTTTGAAGAATGGTTGCTTTCTAGAATTAAAATAAATGTGGATGAATGAAAAGTGTGTTGTTGAGGTTGAAGCTTGAACAATTACAACACGTATTTCATATTCTGATGGGTTGTAAGTTGGTGAAGGATGGTGGATTATAAGAGTAATATTGAAGGAGGGTGGATTATAAAGTAATATGCCAATAAGAATATTTTTAGAAATGGTATGTAACTGAACGTCTGTGGAAAAGGCGACAGTTAAAGTTAAATTAGAGAGAGAGAGAGAGAGAGAGAGCTTGTGCGTGTGTTTTATTTTCGATAGGGTTATATACTAGGTATCTGACTAATCAAGCGTGTGATCGAATGTTATACAGTGGTTGCACAGTGGCAGTCCAAGCCGAGTTTACCCTGGGTTTTGCTAATAAATAATGATATTACGTCACTAATATAAGACAAAATAGTAGTACCCTATGCCATAACTTATTCCTGACTGCTACTATTAAATCCTAACTGCCTGATAAAGGCTTATTTAAATTTTAACTACAGTACTTGCTTATTTACTTAACTACATGCATATGATGGCTGATTGATTTGAAAGAGCATTAATATTATATATTTGCCAAATAAATTTGATAACAAAATTATACATTTTGGTAATAAAAGCCTAAGTTGGAATTTCGTGTCGATAAAATGAAAGTTCCTTAACCAAAACTCAAATTTAAGCCAAAAAAATGCGGACAATTTTATTAATTTTCTTCATTTAATTATATGAAATGTTTTTTGTGTCAAATTTTATCAAAAATCTTTGACAGATGGCGCGATTAATTTCGTTCCACCAAATACACCCATGAAATAGCTATGTGGCCCAGACAAGAAGATCCACTCTCCATCGACAGCGGTGGAATCCACATTAGCGATAATTGATGAGGAACGATAAATATCAATCGTTATTGCTAAATAGTAGATGTTCTTGACAGCAAAATCGAGTCACACTTGCATTGGAATTGCGACTTAATTTGATACTGAAATGGACAATTCACCCATCCCATTTGATATTTTTATAATATGAAACTGGAAATGTGAGATTTTTACCAGATGACCCGGTGGAATTAGAAAATAATAATAATAAACTAACATAAATAAATCAGTTCTAAATAGGAGCATGTCACCAATTATCTACATATTCTCCCGCCTGTTTGCATCGACTATTTGTGTTGTCTGTCAGACATAAGCGACATGAATTATATATCCTTTATTGCTGATTTGTCTGGTTGCTCGGCGGTGAGGATATTTCTTCATTATATGTATTCTCTGTGGGATTCCTCACAAGAACTGCGATCGTGGCTTCTCGCAGATCAAGAAACCGACCAAGAATACTGGCGACTCACAACCAATCCACTTACTTAAGGAACTTGAAATTAAAAAAGTTTCCACAAAAAAGCGTAATGACAAGTGACTCCACTGTTACTTTAGCCTGTGCTGGTTATCAAAAATCTTGCAACAGTTCTTTTAACGATAATCACCGCAAGTCTGGCGTTGTGACGTTCCAGAATCCACGTGTTATAATCCTCTACAGGGCCGGCCTTAGGTAAATTGGCGTTACGGGCGGGGAGGAATTACGCCCCCCTTCCAGATAGAAAAAAATTAAGGTATTTTTATTGAGTTAATATTTTTATTTTTTCTAGAGAAAAGTTAAAAAAACAAATGTAAACACAAAAAAAGACAACCAGAATATTTATAATGTTTTAATTGTCACATTAAAATATTAACAATAAAAATTTTACAAGAGAGTCAATTTTTTATAAGGACATTTATCAAAATACTAGCAGCGGGTTGCAGTTATGCTTGCCTTTAATTTACATAATAATAATAGTTTCTATAATTAAATTTCAGCCGCTCATGTGAAAGAAATGGGATGCATATAGGATTGTAGCCAATCACCTATATTTATATCCCATCTGGAAGTGGAAGGATTTCGAGACAGACTGACACTTGACAATACTTAATAATAGATGGTTACAGAATAATTATAGATTTTACATTACATTACAACAAGTTACATCAAAGCTGTTTAAAAATACAAAACAAAAATTTAAGAAGGATTTTTTTGTTATTAACACCAAACGTCATAAGCCCGTGACTACTGAATACGGTACTGTTTCTTGTATTCTGTCTATTTGTGAACTCCTCTGATCGTTTGGTCGTCCCGGAGTATAAACAGAAAATTTATTTATTTATTTATTTATCAAGTGCCAAACGAAATTCCTTTAATGCATTCCTTTCCTTGATTTTATATCAGAAAATTTATTAATGACATTGGTAAAATCCAAATTTTCAGCCACATCATTTTCAATTGATAGTATTTCTAATGAAATTAATCTTGCCTGCGACATTGATGATCGCAAATATATTTCAATTAGCTTTAATTTGCTAAAACGATGAAGGGCCTCCACACCTTTCCACAAATCTTTCGTTTCCCCCTCCCTTCCACGAAGCATATGTGCCCTCTCAAACCTTCGATACCCTCTAGTCATGCATCCCCAAAGCGTCAGCGCCCCGGGCGATCGCCTGGCAGGCCCGTAGCTCGGGTAGGCCCTGATCCTCTAAGCCTAATAGCCAAATCTGCGATTAAAAAAATAAAGTCATATTGGCAAGGAGTATAGGGATCTCGTGCTTGTATAGTATATTATTTGACAACTGATCAGTGCATGAACAAAATTAGCATATGGAAATTAGCATGAGTGTCTATTTTATGCATGATAATGGTATAAGTTGGACATATGAAAATGGTAATAATCAAATTGTGATAACTTTGATAATTTCCTTTCAGTTAACAACAACTAGAGTCAAGTTTGCTTGCTGTAGGTGTCAAATATTAACATGGCTGAGTAATAACTATTACGTTGCTCAGTATAAAAAGAACATGCATTTCAAAAAATTAAAAATGCGTTTGGCGTGTTCTAATCCATTCATTTGATCTAAGATTGTCATCTATGCCAAAGTGTTGTCATTCTCATACCAAAATATGAGACCGAGTCGACACGAGGCCTTACCCAATTGCTTTTCAGACTCTCTCTCTCTCTCTCTCTCTCTCTCTCTCTCGACCTTGTTCGCTTGCCGATATTTTCGCTACATAACAAAGAAAAATGTGATGCATTCAAAGCCCCATGAAGGCGCGAGGCCCTATGTGGTTGCACCTGTCTCACATGCCTATGGGGCTCTGATGTCAGAATTCCTGAAGTGAAAATTAAGCAAATACCAAGGAACGAGGAGGAGAGGCGAGGGACGGAGGATGAGAGAGAGAGAGAGAGAGAGAGACTAAAAAAAGAAACATTCACCTTGACGTTGTAAGACGGAAAACTTTTTTTTTTTTTTTTTAATATATAATTTATATAGTTTTTTATCTGCCGTTCTGTTCTTTGTCATCAGAAATCTCGTATGAGTGGAATAAGATGCCGCTTCATTCAAACTATTAACACTTGTATCGCTCAGTGAACTTTATAATTTGGATAAGGAAAATCACTGAAAGAATTTTTGATATATTTGAGTATAAAGGACATGTCACTTAAACATAAAGCAAATTTAAGATAGGAAGATTCTATAGCATTGGTATATGCAAAAAGCGACCTCTTCGCAAAAAAAGATAAAATAATGTTTGGCAGTAGCTAATAGACTCGATAAGTTCTTTTGCTGGTACTGTACACTGAAAGGACAGAATTCATGTGATACCTGGTTCCTGGGCAACGCTACGCTACCACCCCTCTCGCTAGTGGACGAACCCACCGCTTGGCAGGTATATATAGGTACACTGTATTCACATACACGGTAATTCGATGTCAGTATGGATAAATGCCGTGAGTTAACCGACTTTGCAAGAGCGATGATAGTGGGTGCTTGACGCATTGGTCACTATGCGTCATGCACCCATTATAGCAGAGGTGGTACAGAAATTGCACTATCCCCGTTCTACAGTATTAAGAGTGAATCGGGAATACGCCATTTCCGGAATAACAACTCATCGTGGACAGCGCTGTGGGCGGAGAAAGGTGTGTTTGTTTTAATTGCGGTCTCCAGGGTTCCCCCTATAAACCGCAGTAGCATCAGAAAAGGCCAATGCCGGCAAGTGTATGTATGTAGGTGTGTAAGTATGTGTGTTGTTGTGTTAAGTGCCGGCACCTGGTGACTTCGCAGCCAGGGGACAGGGGACACTTGGTTAGCTGTCCTCTGACTCCAAACCTTGGCCACGATGAGGCGCGCCAGGGACTGCTTTTAAAATGAAACTGTTATTGGGGCTATCAGGCAAGCCTGGGAATCCGAAGGTGTTTAGGGAAAGAAAGTGGATATAAGAATGAGAAGCATGGGAATTGGAAGGGAAGGGAAAGTTGGATAGAAGATAAGGGGAAGAAGAAATAGACATCCCCTGAAATAGAAGAGAAAGTAAAAAATACAAAGTATTCAGGTATTTTATGAAAAGGAAAATGGGTAATAGAATGAGAAGTGTGGGGGGGAAGGGGAAATAGAGATAGAAAGTAGAGGAAGAAGAAAAAGGCATCCCCTAGAAGAACGAGTAAAATAGAGTAAGAAAGTACAACAGATTTAAGAAAGACTAGTGAACAGATACTTAATCTAAACTTAAGACCAAATATCAGTCAACCATAAACAGTAACAACAATATGTACATTGGCTCTAGCTATAGACTATCCCACAATACAAGTGGAGAGACATTAACAAACCAATTCTATTTCCTACACATTACACACACATTAGGTGAACAGGAAACAAAAGAAAATCATGTCTAGACAAAAACCAAGTTAAGTTTTAAGCCCATTACAATTCAATACTAGCATAGAGTTAGCAATACCCACCCACAAGTACAGTGAGAAACAATAAAACAAAATTAGAATACATTTCTGCAACCAAAATCATTACCGCTCCTCCCAACACAGGAGAAGAAACAAAGACAATTTATAGTCTCTCCACAAAAGCAAGAATAATTTCCCAAAGCACATCTCCCATTTACATAACACAACACATTGGCCATACAACTGGTAAGGGACAAAAAAAATCAGTTATTTACAATAATTTAACTATTTATAATAAACATCCAGAAAACAATATATACTCAATTAAAACAACTACAAATCACACACACACGAAACAAAAAAACAATGACATTATCACTGTCTAGCTAACATAATCAGCTCCACAATGTCTATCCCCTAAATTCAGAGGGAAACCACAATAACTTCTACAACGTATGTATACACTTTACAGCCAATGAAGGGCCAGTCAATGATCTACTCTACATTTCATGAGATTATCCTGCCAAACACTAACAACATAAATACTGGGGTACCAAACGGAGGCCCAGAATACTATTCGAAGTTCAACCCTCAACAGTCAAGACTTCCAATATTAAGACAAGGTGTAAGTGAGTCGACACAAGCCCACATTCAAAAAAAAAAAAAAAAAATCAGTTCAAAACATTACTGTGTTAGATAACTAATAATTAATAATCTTTTAGGAGAAACACACAACTCCAGCACTTGCCAGTAAGTAATTCAGCAAGTCATAGAGACAGTAATTGTATCACCAATTCCTGGATAACAGCCAGGACTATGAAGGGGGGTAAACACAAGATCAGACATATAGTAACAGTTCTAATCCAGCCAGTTCACCAATAACGAAATAGAGAAAGGTGGTGGATGAACGTGGCCGTCAACGTCTGTCTCGCATTGTTTCAGCCAACCGGAGAGAGAGAGAGAGAGAGAGAGAGAGAGAGAGAGAGAGAGGCAATAGCACAAATCGCCGCTGACTTCAACGAGAAAGAAACGTCTCCACGAAGATCATCAGGCGATCATTAGCCACAAGTTATGGGAGCTGCCGACCCACCAGAGTCCCATTGCTAACACCACGACACAGGATTCTACACCTTAACTGGGCGAAACAACATCGGCACTGGACCTTGGATGATTGGAAACGGGTCTCCTGATCCGATGAGTCCCGTTTCCAGTTCTTTCGAGAAGACGGGAGGGTGCGTATCTGGCGGAAACAGCACGAAGCTGTGCACACGTCATGTCAACCAGGAACTATTTAGGTAGGTGGACTGTCGGTAATGATCTGGGCCGTGTTCAGCTGGCATACGTTGGGACCTCTGGTACGTCTAGACGCATCCCTTCATGGTCATTGTGCATACACAGGGCAATGGACTCTTTCAGCAGGACAATGCGCCTCCCCACAGAGCCGTGGTGACTAGAACATGGTCCATAGAGCATTCCAAAACCGGCCATTTGTGTGTAGTGTGTGTAAGTTTTATGATGTGTTATATTGTCGGCCGGTACCTAGCTCTTAGCAGGTGGGAAGCGGCAACACCTGGTCACACGTCCTACCCCCTACATCCCCGCCACGTGGAGGCGACCAGGATCTACTGTCGTCTTGCTAATCTGTATCATGGCAAAGTCGCGAGATAGACAAATTAAAGAAAGTGGAAGGGGTAAAGTCGGAATAGTATGGGATGGTTCAGGGAGGAAAGAGAAAATAAAGAGGGGGTCCAGACAGAGGCACCCACCATAAAATAGGAAAGAAGAGTTGAATAGGAACTAGTTAAAGTAAAAAAAAAAAAAAAAATCAGGAAATATTTGATGATATTCAAACAGTCTTCAAATCTTTCCTGATTTTCTTTTCTTTCCACACCAGTAGGTCGTGAGCTACTTGATACACGATGTACTGGTACTCGTCTTAGCTACCTCGGCTCTAGTTCTGAACAACCGAATGATCTCCAGAATTTCATCACATTTTAAGTGGTGCTTCCTCTTAACAGTCACAGATTCTATGGGTGATTCATTTTTGGTAGTTATTCACTATTAACCCTTCACAAATGCAGGTTTCATTTGTGAAGGGTTTAATACAAACATATCGTAATAAAAGAGATAAAATCGCGTTCACTTAGCGGCATATCATCAGGAATTTGAGCCTTGGTTCTTTATTGACTCCCAAGGTTATTTATTTATTATTATTATGTTATTTTATTTTTTATTAATTATTATTATTATGTTATTTTATTTTTTATTAATTATTATTATTATCATTATTTCATTTATTATTATTATTTTATTTATTTATTATTTTTTATTTATTTTATTTATTTTTTTTTTTTTGAGGAAACTTTGGCTTGCTCAGAGTTTTTTTTTTTTTTTTTTTTTTTTACATTAAAACTAACTTCAGCACGTTTAGCCAGCATACTAATAAATTGCTTATTGCTTTGGGGTTGTGCTGTGGAAGTAGGTAGGATTTTTTTTTTTTTTTTTTTTTTCTTGAATTCAAAAACTGCATAAGGGAAAAATTTGTGTCTCAGTTAAAGTTGACCCGATATACCAGACGAGTGCTTCTATGACTGATAGAACATTTTTCCGGCCTCGCGAAACGATAGAATATATCCATAATAGAAAATATTCCCTTTTAATCGTTTCTAAAACACAGATTAAAGCTCAAGGAAACTTCTGAGTTATTTGTGAGCAGAACGTGAAAATATAAAACCGATTTTCACTCTCTCCCATGCAACACAATACGACACATTCTTAAATTGGGAAATTGCGAAATTACGCGGTAATTACATTCCCAAAATATATGGCCATGCAGTGAATACATTAATACGGTATTTTCTTCTTCTACTTGCTTGAACCGCATGCATATTCAGATGCACTCATCCGCTGCTTACCGTTACGACCGTTTCGTGCAGATTCGTTTCCGCTTCCTCGTCGGTTTCCCCTGGCGACTTGCACCCATTGCTCCCCAACACGAAACGGCCTTGACTTTAAGACGACAGCGCAGTAATGCAAGTTAATATAGTAATGAAATTAATTGAAAAACGCATTATTTAAAGATTTTTATTCCTCTGAAACTTTTCAGCTTTTTAGTATTCTAAATAAAATATAGCACAGAAAACCAGTGATAGGATTTTAAACTGTATATACAAGGAGCTGCTGTATTTACGCGCGTTTCCTATAAAGAGATTGATAACACCGGCAAAAAAAAAAAAAAAAAAAAGGTATCTTTGAAGCAAAAGTTGTAGATTCTAAAGGAAATTGATCTATTGATTCCCAAAATACCAAAATCATGTCATTAAGTTAGTAAAATTTCATAATTTTAGTAACTTAATGAACGACCAATTTCAAATATCATACAATAATACATATGCTACGTTTGCCACTCAAAGATTTTCTTATAGTTCATTTTGCTTTCCCTCGCAGTGATGGCGGTATCTTAGCGACCTTGGTACCACTTTTCTGTCGTGGGCAGTGGCGTAGCTACCATGTAGGCAAGCAAGGCAACTGCCTCCGGGCCCTTTAGGGGCTCGGCGTCTTTGACTGTCTCCTGTTTTTGCAATTTTCATTAATTGAGTAGGGTCCCCGAACATGTTCTTTGCCTCCGGGCCCGAAAAAGGGTAGCTACGCTACTGATCGTGGATATGTCCTTATGAAACGTTCCACTTGCATCTCCCAAATTTGGAGACAAAAACTGAGATGGAAATGGAAAAAAAAAAAAAATTTCAAAGTCATTTGACAGCCATATCTTTATAACATTGGAGTAAAATTGACACCAGAGATTTATAATTATCTTCTTTTAAGAAATCCATACACAATTGCTTTAAACGATCGCCAAGCTACTAGTTCAGTATCTTATAGCTTTGTTTCAAATACATAGAAGCTTCTTTATTTGAGGCCCACTGAAAATTCCTTCTTTCAGCCTTGCATCTGTTAAATTGGGAAACACTTTCCTTAGATATCAGAATCCGCTTCCTTCTTTATCCAGATACTTAACGATATCCTTCATTAATCCAAGCTTTATATACAAAAGTTGAAGAACCTTTTTTGGTTCAGCCAGTGGGAACATCTAGTAAAAAAAAAAAAAAAAAAAAAAGTAAAAAAGAAAACTACATAACAGGTCTACTAACTGTTTATAATTTCATTAAGGCAAATAGTATCAGCTATTTAATAATTTTGAAAGTGTGTGTGTGTGTGTGTGTGTGTGTGTGTGTGTGTGTGTGTGTGTGTGTGTGTGTGTGTGTGTGTGTGTGTGTGTGCAAGAATTTTTATTTACAAATGATGTGAACTTCGGAATAAACTATATTATTTATTATTTTTTACTGCACGGGAGCGCTTTGCTCATATCTTTATAGTGTGTAGAAGCATGTGCTCACGGACTGATCTCATGCGCTGACTGAAAATCCTGGAATCTCATTGGAAAAACCCCTACTCCCTCCACCTGAGATCAACTAAATACAGCCTCAAAAATTCCTCTACGGAAATTTTTGATGCTGTATTTAGCTGATTAATTCATCCCATTTAGCTGTATTGAGCTGATAAATTAATCTATGGGAATCCACCCAGTTCCCTCCAAACAGAAGGTAGACGGCGAAGCATAGTTCTATGAGAATGTCTCGAGAATGTGGTGGGGATATAATAACAAAAATTGTCGGATTCGTTATGATATTCTCCTAACAAAGCCGTGCTGTGTTTCCATAATTCATTGAGTCGATCTCAGTGTGTAAATTAATTTCGTGGAAGAATAAACTCAGTTCTTATTCGCCATTTATTACAGTTGAGGGCAGTGACGTAGCTACCATGTTGACAGGCAAGGCAATTGCTTCCGAGCCCTTTAGGGGCCCGGCGTCTTTGACTGTCTCCTCTATTTGCAATTTTTATTAATTAAGTAGGGGCCTGAATATGTTCTTTGCCTCCGGGCCCGAAAAAGGATAGTTACGCTACTGGTTGAAGGGTTTCTTCTTATTTTGCTTCAATTCTTTTTGACAAATTTGGATGATCACGAAGTCGGATATAAATGAAAGGACTTATCACCGAAAATAGATACACCATTACAAATTAAATAAATTAACCACTCAAGGTTAAAATCCAACTTTTTAAACGAAAAAAATCGTGTAGATAATTTATACAGAAATGCTAAACTGAGTCTATGTTTGAAGTATCGCTTACTGTCTAATATTCAGCCCACGTCCAACAGAATGCATGAAATCGAATCTGTGATCTGTGCTTGCTTCTTATAATGTCGTTGAGAGAGAATTGCGACAAATAATGCTATTTTTTCAACAGCTTTCTTTGAAGCGAGTAGAAATTAGTACAAAACTGTAATTCCTGTGAAGCTGGTTGCTACGCAGAATAAAAATTTCCACACAGCTGAACATATTTTGATGCTGTATGGTTTGTTATATAAATAGGAATTTCAGAATAATGTATTTAATAATTAATCGTGGCAATTTTAGTAAAAATTTTAAGTCTTTATTTGAGAAGCTAAAAAATAAAAAAATATATATTACAGTATTTGAAAACTCTCTCTTTCTCGCTTTGTGTATGTAGCCTTTTTCGTTGCTATGTTACACTATAATCACCAATGGATGTAAATATTTAGAGACAGCGCCTGCGTACTGCTTTGATCTAAACGAAGGCAGCAATTCATTCTTTGTTTTTAAGTTTATTTGAAAAGTACAGTAACCGATGAAGACAAATTGTGAAGCTCATTGGCCTTAAGGTTCAAAGCACGGGCTAGAGGAAGAACGCAAGGCGTGTTCAAGCTTGCCTCCTCCATTTTTATTTTATTTATTTTATTTTATTTTTCTTTTGATTTTAATGGGAATTTGGCCTTGCGACACGCGACACAGGATGCGTGCATGCAGAGAACAAAGTATTGCCTTCTACTGGCTACAATTTAGGAGAGATTCTTTCTCGTAGATATTGATGTTTCATATATTCAAGAGTCAACATAACGCATAACAAGCGTTTCACTATTATTGTTTTAAAGCGGCCCTTCGGCTGGTCGCCAAATGTCATGTGATTTCTTTGCAATGAACTGCGTTGCAGGCACTTTGGCTTCTTTCCAACAAAATGCGGTTTGCTAAGAAGATAATGACGCAGCTCAGAAAGAGGATGTTTTGCAGCCAAGTCTTTGGGAGATTTTCAAAGAAAACTAAAAACGGCTTCCAAATTTATGATGCAGATGAACAGCTGAACCATGTCCCTGAGCTCTTGACGCAACCAAAACACAGACAGCTGGTTGCCACGCAGGAATTGCAATTTCCACACAGCTTAATATATTTCGATGGTATATGGCTCGCTATATAAATAGGAAATTTCAGAATAATGTACATTTAAATGTGTACACATATTCTTTTGTGTGCCATTGTACCGCCAATAAATAATTCCGTATTAGAGAAAATACTGTAAATAAACAGCATTATTCCAAATACAGTACATTCTTGTAACCTTTTCGTTATTCTTTTATTTGATGATATTAATTTATCGTTTTATACAGTAATTATAAATTACTGTATTACAGTAACTATAAATTACAGATTGATGCACACACCGACACGAAAGAAACGTATACAGCCAAGGCACAGACAAAGCATACTTATGCCCAAATATTAAAAAGGTATATGGAAAATGGCGGCGACAAGGAGGAAGCGGATAACACAGACAAAATTGAAAGAATTTACTCTAGCAGAAAAAAAAAACCGGAATCCGAATCCTCAGCTACTAATCGGGGCTTCAAAAAACAAAAAGCTTAAAGTTATTCCAAAGCTCAAGGCTATATTTGTTTCAAGGTTGGCCCCGGACACAACTGAAAGAGAATTACAAGAATACGTTAACAGATTTTGTAAGTCAAATGTTCAGGTAACCAAACTGAAAGCAAGGTTTCCACAGGAGTACTCATCCTTTAAAGTTTCATATAGTGAGGACAACGAAGCAAGAATTCTGGACACTAACAACTGGACTGAAGGAACACTGATACTGCCTTTCCTCAAGAATGTAAGTACAAGGACAAAATCAACAAACCCATCCTCACCTACGAATATTGAAAACGGAAATAAATAGCAACTACAGACAATCAAGAAAATACAGGAAAATAGGATTCCAGTTCGGCAAAATAAGAATAATTTACAAGATGATTTGCTATGTTACTATCAAAACGTGCAATGTCTAAACAATAGCAACTATAAAGACACCTATTCCCTGATATTACAAGAAGACTACGACATCTACTTTTTAGTGGAAACATGGCTCACTCAGGATGTTAAGGACAGTGAATTGGTCCCACCGGGCTTTGTTGTTATTCGTAGGGATAGACTGGATAAGAGAGGTGGCGGACTCATGATCGTCTGCCAAAAAGAGATTCCTATCTCAAAAATCAAAGTCTTGGCTAACATTGAAGGAATTTTTCTCCAACTGGGCAGTGGCTCTTATATCTGCTATGTTATGCTTGTCTACCTTCCACCACCTGTAGATAACACTCTTATGACGGAATTTGAGATCACTATCGACCAAATTCTTGATCAACATCTGGGAATAGACCATTTAATTGTTTTAGGGGACTTTAATATGCCACATGCCTATAATGGATGTAATGCCAATCCAACTAATGTCTGGACACTTAAGGGTAGATTTCAAAAAATTTTCATCTCTCTAAATTTGAATCAGATCTGTGAATTTCCAACTAGAAATGAAAACTACTTGGATTTAGTCTTCACCAACTTTCCTTTGGTGGTCTTTAAGCCAACTAATCTTTTCAAATCAGATCACATTCCTGTGGCTTTTTCCATCAAGAAGAGATCAGTTAAAAATACGGATTTAGAACAAAAACGGAAGCTCAATTTCAATAAAGTGAAATGGCTTGATATGAATTATGCATTTAAAAACTGTAATTGGGAATTACTATTAAAAATCAATGATCCTCAAGAAGCACTGGACTGCTTTTACCAAATCATTAATGAAGTAACTAACAATCTTGTTCCATGCTATAGTGTTCCTGATAAAAATTACCCACACTGGTTCTCTAAGGAACTAAAATCCCTACTGGCAAAAAAACGAAAAATGCATAGTAGGTTTAAGACAAATAAAGAAATATGCCTTTACAATAAATATTCCTCCTTAAGAAGACAGGTTAAAACGACATTAAAACAGGACTACAACAAATACCTGTGTTTTGTCGAAAGAAGAGTCTTCGAGGCAAAAGATATGAAGCCTATATTCAGCTATTTCAAAGCAAAAAATCAAAATGCGGCTGTAAACACGCTAGATATTCCCAGTGAATTGTCATCTTTGTCTGAGGCAGACTACCTTGCTAGCAGCTTTGAAGAAATTTACAAAACAGATACAGCAGATGACGGGATGGAAGGTAACGAAAATTTTCCTCTCAACTACATTGATACCCTAACAGTATTTGAAATAAACCAAGCAGAATTATTGAGTACAATCCACAGTATGAAAAAGGATCTCACACGAGGCCCGGACGGTATCCCTACTGTCTTATGGAAAAAATGTGGAACTACACTTATAAAGCCATTACTTCACTTAATAAAATTGGTATTTGAGAGTGGAATCTGTCCAGTTCAACTGAAAAAGGCCATTGTTACCCCTCTTTACAAAAAAGGAGACCCATCCTCACCCAACAATTACAGACCAGTTTGTCAATTGAATACACTCTCAAAGATAATTGAATCCATTGTAATGAAGCAGCTATTTAACTTTATGAAACTTAATTTGTCAGATTACTCTCACGGATTTATCAAGGGTCGTTCCACCTGCACAGATATGATCTCGTTTGTTTCGAACATATCCCAGGCGCTTGACGAAGGAAAACAAGTCGACTCCATCTTCCTTGACTTAAGCAAAGCCTTCGACAAGGTAGTCCATCAGAGACTAATCAACAAACTGCATCACTATGGTCTCAGAGGACAAGCACTAAACTGGATTGAAAACTACTTGGAAGGTAGAGAAATGTCCGTGACATTTAAAGGTAAAACCTCATATCCTTTCAGTCCTGAAATTGGTGTCCCACAGGGTTCATCCTTAGGCCCGCTATTATTTCTTATCTACATCAACGACCTGCCAAGCACCCTTGGAGCCTACCAAATCAAAATCAACGTATTTGCAGACGACATAAAAATCTATAAAGCAATTCGCAGTACCAATGACTGCATCATCCTAAACGAAGCTCTTCAACGAGTTATTCAGTGGCTGAAGGAGAACAAAATGGCAGTCAATGAAAACAAGTGTGAGCTGATGAGCTTTGCTAATGCACACAAGAAAAACAAACTTAATTTTTCTTATTGTATCAACAACAAGGCAATCAAAAAAGTTAGTACAGCCAAAAATTTAGGTATCTTTATTAAAGAATCATTTTCCTTTGATGTCCATGTCTCTAACATTGTAAAGGCAGCTAGCAAAAAACTAGGTTTCCTGAAAAGAATTAACCGAGACTTCAATCAGTTGGCACTTTTCATCTTTCTTTACAAAATCTATGTTAGGCCAGCCCTAGAATTTGCCTCACAGGTCTGGTCCCCACATGTTGCGTACCAAAAATTAGAAATTGAAAATATTCAAAAGAGAGCAATCCAGTACGTTTGCTTTAAAAGTGGCCTTGAATACTATGAGAAATCCTACCAAGAGTGATGTGTATTCTTTGGACTCTAAACGCTAGAAAAAAGAAGAGATAAAGCCGATTTACTCCTTCTTAACCAACTATTAAATGGTACCCTGAATTGCCCTCATCTCGTCTCACAAATAAATTTCAACGCTCCGACAAGAGCGCTAAGAAACCATCCACTGCTGAAACCATCCTATGCGAGAACAAATTATGGATACTACAACTTCTACAACAGGACTGCAAGATCAATGAACAAAGCAAATATTGAGATATTTGGTACCCCCGGACACTTCAAGAGGTAACTGAAATTGCTAACCTCATCCGGTACCTGACTTAAAATAGACTCTTCTTTTAAGTTCTAAGACTCTGATTGTGTGTGAAGAAATACCAGTGCTCTGCCTGTTCACTTAAATAGGACGGATGAGTCCTTTTATTTATTTAGTTTATTTTATCTGTACATATACTTTTTTCTTTACTTTGGGAAATGTATACTCCAAGCTTTTTGAAGCTATGTAATAATTCTTTGTAGCTGCACCCTCAGGCACGTTGTTTGCTGTTTTGTAGCTGTTAATAATAATAATAATTAATAATAATTAGCTTGCAGTAAATCAAAACTATATTTAATATATTTAAAACTCATATTTAATAGTGGTAGATTCATTTTTATCTTGTACAGGATATAAATTGCGCTTCAGTTTAGTTTACAGTTTTATTCTTTAAAAAAAAAAAGTTGTAAACCACAAATGACTCAAATGTTATTCGTAATTTTTGATATTTTTGAAATTAAATTGAAGAGAGAGAGAGAGAGAGAGCTCTATTGGTTAAAAACTAGCAGTTTTCTTGAGTACACCAACTAGATTTTTATTAATTACAAAGTGTTTCTTTTAAATATAAATATAGACTTTAATATCCAAAATACGAGTTATATTTTGACAATGGTACGTATCATTGATAATTTTTTGTATATAAGGAAAACCAACTGCTAACATTTAGTCACGTAATCCATGTGAAACATTTCTTTTTTTCCTTTCCCTTCCCCCTCCGAAACACCTTCAAAGTGGCCATATGTTTCTACTTCATTCAGCTTACAGTAAAAATTTCTTACTGTTGATGGATGCGGGAGATGGAACACTATTGTAAAATCAGTAATTACTTCCAGTGTACTTGGAATGAAAGAGTCAGTTGCAATTGCACGAATTGGCGCCTCACAACTTTTACAATCCACCTCAGTAGTACCACATTGCTTTAAAAGTTGGCAATATCCACTGCCAGTATAGGCTAGTAGGTGAAATTTTCGACTTTTTTTTTTTTTTTTTTTTGTCTTATGCAAAACCAGCTTTTATTATTTATCCTGCAAGTTAGGTTTAGCATACGAGAGGCGTTTTAAAAGGTTCGTGGCCTGAGTATGAAATGTTTATTTAAGGAGTCTGGTAACATGTTACTTTTCAACATAGATGAAAAATAATTAATTCCAGTTGCGCGAAAGTTTTCTCTTGTGCCTCCAGGAATGCATCCACTGCAGGAGTGATGTTACTGCCGGTGAAAAAATGGACACCATCCAGGTATTTTTTCAAATTAGGAAATAGGTGAAAGTTCAGTGGTGCTCGATTTAGTGAATATGAGGGATGGTCCGAGATATCAAAGCAGCACTCATGCAGCCATGGTGACAAACTTGTGAGCAGGCGTTGTCCTGAGGGAACAAGACTCCTTTGCTGAAATTTCCTCGGCGTTTGTCTTTGATTTTTTCACTAGGTCTGCATAATATGCCTCTGTGACTGTCTAGACTTTCTAAAGGCAATCCACTAGCAACACTCAATCAGCATCCCAAAAAACCGATACCATCACCTTGCCAGCAGAAGAAAACGACTTGGCTTTCTTTGGAGGGGAAAAGAGCTGTTTCCACTGTTTGGACTGCTCCTTTGTCTCTGACTGAAAATGAAGAACCCATGTCTCATCCATGGTCACAAACCTTGCAATAAATTTTCGGCAATCTGCTTGAACCCTGTGACTGTCCGACCTATCCACTAACAACACTCCATCAGCATCCCAAAAAACCGATGCCATCACCTTGCCAGCAGAAGGAATCGGCTTGGCTTTTTTCGAGGGTTGAAAAGAGCTGTGAGTTGCCAGTGTTTGTACCGCTCCTTTATATCTGGCTGAAAGTAATTTACCCGCGTCTCATCTAGTCACAAACCTTGTGACGAAATTTTCTGAATCTGCTTGAAAACAATGCAAATATTCACTTGACAACTCTTGTGAGTTTTTGATCTGCTCTTAACTTTGCGACTCATTGTTTTGAAACCTTTTTCATAGTGAGTACCTCTGTGATTATGGCCACACTATAATGGGTTCAGATAAAATGCCCAAGACTGGCAGTATATCAAACTCTCACTCGTCGATCACTCATCAACAGATCATGCACACTGCCAACAACTAGAGTGATGTTTTGTTGATTTTAGTCGCAGTAGCAACTTAAGCCATAATTGCTCCGTATGTAATGTGTAAAGACACATTACATACGTTCTGTGATCATGCACATGTTCTGTGGTCAATTTGCTGTTTGCTGGACGGAAAAACCATGTTACCCTGGCTGAGACCGACTAATTCAGCCACATTGTGTAAAAGACACAAAGAATTTTTGTCATGGACGGGATTCGAACTCAAATTTTTTTTTCCACCCAGTGTGGGGAGGACGGTGATTATACCAACAGTGCTACCCACGAGGGCAACTAGAGTGATAGCAGTTGCAAGTCTTCCACAGCGAGCCGTCTTCAAGACTCTTCCTCTCTCCCTCCCCTGTTTAAATTCTACTGTCTACTTCTTAACCACGGAACAGGAAGGGGAATCCTCCCCCGATGTTTTTACCATATCCTCGTGAATTGCGTTTGGCTTTAGTTTCTTTTTTTCCCACATATTGGATGACTGCACGTGAACTTATTTTGTACATCATTGGGCTTCTTTAAACTGGTTCACCATCTTCAATTTACAGGGTAAAACCGCGAGGTTTAAAATCGGTTTATTACTAATAGTCTAAACATATAACGATTAATTATTTTAACTATTCTCTAACAAGTTCTGTATGGTAAAACAAGTTTATACTATACGGTTTTTTTAAGGATTTGTGAGAACATCTTTGTAAACAGATTTTCATGTGTTCAACACTTTCATTGAAAATTTATGGTTAGCGCTACAATCATTCAGGTTTTCTTCCAAATGTTTTTCTTTCCTGGTGATTTTCTTGCTTGAAATCCACATTTAATCTGCTTCTGCCCGAATGAATGTGATGTTAATTTAAACTAACTCTTCAGGCTTAACGTTTATACCAACATTAACGCTATTGCATACATCGGGTACATGTCTAGACACGCTGCTTATGGCGCCACTCCTACATCACTAATGGTTATAGGGTGTTGTTGTTGTTGTTGTAGGATTTTAGGAGCGTCACCGACTAAGGCCATATTGCTCCTCGTATATTGTCTGTAAATTGCGTCTGTTCTAATTTTCTGATTTGCTGGACGAAAAACCGAGCTTCCGGGGGGGGGGGAATAAAAAAAACCAAGCTACCCTCTCCTGAGACCGACTAACTCAGCCACGTTGTGAAAAAGGCCATAAAAATTCCTCCCATCATCGATGGCACTGGAACTCAGGTCTTTTCCATCCGGAATGTATGTAGACCACTTAGACTTCAAATTTCATTATACTGTTTCTGTTCATTTTGGGTATACAACAAAGTATTCTAGGTGGTCCAACTAAAGAACCACCCTGTGTTATGTAGTAATGGATGCGGGACAGTAATTGTTATTCTGGTTTACTTCTCACTGATGCAAAAAATAATAATAATAAAATAAATAAAATAAAATAATTATAATAGAGTTAAATTCCTCAGTCCGCGGTGGCCGGAACAATTATAAGCAGGAATTTATTATTTGAATTTAATAAAAAAAAAAAGGCAAAATAACATAAAAATACTGTAATTTTTGTAATGTGATAAATAATATAGCGCTCTTTTCCATTCAGTAGCAGTATTTGCACTTTGTTGCAATAATCTCGAGACTGTTGTTAGGTTTTACATAGCTTGTCGAGCTCTCTGTTAAGTTTGCCTTATTTGTATGTTTATGTTCACTGCGCATTAGCAGCTATTGCTATGGTGCGCAAAAAATCGTTGTTAAGCAATTAGTTATGTGTGAGAAGTAGTTGGTCTTAGCTGGCAAGCCCATCGATAGTGAGGCCACTGTTAGACTGGCAACAATGTTATATCGATTAAACCACGGGTGGCCAATGGCACGCGTGCCACTCGTAGCACTTGCAGTTCTTGTTGGTGTAAAAAAATTACTATAAAATTTATACAGCCTATTTGAAAAATCAGAAATGAAGCTAAATACATCAAATTCCGCTTTTCTTTCCAGAAACTCGGGTAACTTTATTGTAACCTAAGGTTCATAATTATCATCTTTAAGAATTAAGTGAGCTCCTCATGACATCGATTCTGTAAGAATGAATATTTTGAAAGTAATTTTTTTTTTTTTTTTTCAATTACAAGCACTTAGTATAAAACCCCTTTTCGTAGTTAGGAAAAAAACATTTCCTGGCGTCACTAGTGATAGTTTCCAGTAGTTTCTACATTCGCCTGTGGGTGGGATGCGATGCATTTTCAACATGGACGATCAGGATGATCGTCCCATCTCCTCCAAAGTCCGATTTCCTCTCAAAATCCGGAAATCAAATTTTCTTGCTGTTGTTACACTTATGTGGTCTGGATTAATATAAATTTCAATCCTCCACAGACCAAAAACAAACAAAAAAAAAAGTATAATACGCTGCTTACAATAACTAAAAAAAAGAAAAATAGAGAGAAAAAAAAAGTCGCTACCAATGGTTAAGACGCGACCGAAAATTAAACACAAGAGAGAATTCCCTACGAAAGAGTAAATACAGTATTTTCACCGCTTGGTATAGTGTAATTTCCTGTAATTCCCTTTGACACCAAATAACTAAACGGATTAAAGACAGGAGAATAGTGTCGATCTGTGCTGCATCTAAGGCATGGAAAAAATGCCTAAAAACAACCTACACAGCTGTACTATTAATTCTAGTTGCGGTTCTGATTCGTTTTGAAATATGTCTAGCAGCTTCGATATGAACATTCTTTTTTTGGTTAAAAATAAATTGAAACTTCAATGTCTTCAAAATCACTCAAACGTCCGTGTCGGTACTAATTGGCACCTCATTAGTTCAAAGCTGAGCATTTGAGTGAAAGTTTCCTAATAAATAAATACTCTTTACTATGAATAAATTTATATATATATGTATGTATATATATATATATATATATGTATGTATGTATGTATGTATGTATTTGTATATATATATATATATATATAAGGAATTTGATTATTTACAATTACTATACACAAAACATAAATGTAAGACAATTTAATAGTTGAAAATGTTAGCGAGGGAAGTACTCCATTCATAGGTGATTATGCCAGTCTTTCCTTAGGTCAAGGTAAATTGCCTGAGCGGGACCAACAGAGCGCTGTCGGCCCGTTCAGTATTCAGTTTATTACACCAAATGGCACCGGAGAGTTCCGGTAACTTAAATAAATCTGCATTTACAGTCGCACAAACCCTACGGTCTCTTTGGTTCAAAGTGAGGACTATTTGCTTCGATGTTTATTGTTTCTAGCTTGACAGTTTCAAGGAAACTTTAGTGTTCAACAAAAATCCCATATGCAGGGACGGTTACAGAATAAAGATATTAAAAATAAATTCACACGGGGATTTTCCACAAGATTTTCTTTCTGCAATTTGCACTCAGTGATCACTGAATTATGACCATCCCCTACGTAAAGTAGAAAAAACCGAACAGCTTTTTATATTGTGCGAGAGCATTGGTAATGTTCACCTGGTCGTGCAAGTCAAAGTGATAAAGTAGCAGTTATGGTTTTTTTTTTTTTTTTTTTTTTTTTGATTTGGTAGTTGTTGGCGCATCGGCTTCTGTGGCCATATTGCACCTCCCAAGGTTTTTGCAGTACTTTGATCCAAGCCCGAGGCGGGAATCGAACCCGCGACCTTTGGGTTGCCGGGCAGGTACTTTACCCACTCGGCTAGCCCGGTCGGCTTAGCAGTTATGGAATCTAGTAAAGATATCATGGAGTTTCAAATGATGTTCGATTTTTTATGGCGCTAAAAACCGGAGTTTCAAAAGGGAATGATTGTGGGAGCTCATGCATCGGATGCTTCTATACGGGGAACGGCATGGCATTGTTTGTACGTGGGTACGTACAAACAATGCTGTGGAACCAGTCAAACTACCTCCGGCAGATAGAACTGTAAAGGATTACACAAGATGGACATTCATAGTCAGAAGCGGCCCCTTGGTCTATCAGCGCCCTGTGCGAAATTTTTTGGTGCGCCCTCTCCGACTTAAAAATTACAGCAAATCGGAGAATTTTGGGCCCTGTTCGGGGGAACCGCTCGATCGTGCCTTAAGCCGGCCCTGTTCATAGTGAACGAAGAGTGCCACTTGTTGTACTGGCTGGAGAGCAGGTCACAGTGCAACAGTTGACAACGTAATACAATATGGAGAGGATGCGCTACACACTCAAACGTATAGGGTTCCACAGCAGACCCAAGAGACATCCTCTCATCATCGTCGACAGCGAATACTGTGGTATCAACACGCTGGTTGACCACTAGAGAACTGGAAAAGAGTGTGCTGGTCGGATGAGTCTCCAAATACCTTGTGCAAACACTGACGGACGCCTTCATGCGTGTGGCACGAAGCAAGCAACACGATCCATGGACCCATCGTGCACGGTGCCTACCATTCAGGCAGGTGGCAGTAGTTGCTTAATATGGGGCTGGGGCATGTTTTGTTAGCAAGAACTAGTACCCCGTGGTGCATATGGACCAACGTTTCACCATACTAGTGACCATAAGTTGACCATACTAGTGGCAGCTCAGTCTGCGCGGTTGTAGCACAGTGGTATCATCACCGTCCTCCCCACACCCGGTGGAAAAGGCCAGGGTTCGAACCCTGTCGATGAAGCAAGGAACTTTTATGGGCTTTTTTCACTTCGTGACTGAGTTAGTCGATTTTAGGCGTAGATAGCAAGGTTCCTCCCCCCCCCCCCCCGAATGCACATGGGTAGATCACGTAACTTTCCGAGTAACCCAAATAAACAGGTTTTTTTTTTTTTTTTTTTTTTTAATGGCAGCTCTTAGGAGACCATGTGCACCCTGCCATGTTGCATTTTCTCCGGATAGAAGACGATAATGCGCCTTGTCATCAGGTCGGCAATGTTCACAATTAGGATGGGTGATTGGTCTCCAAATTCTCCTGATCTCTATTCAATTGAAAACCTGGGGGATATTTCGAACGGGAAGTGGTGCCTATGGACACGCAACCATCATCTATTCCGATACTGGAAAGCTTGTAGTCAGCATGTCTGCAGATCCTTACAAACGTCTTTCAGACATCTAGTGAAGTCAATCCCTAGAAGAAAAGCGAACGTTATCCGTGCGAATGGTGGCCCAACACTGTATTAGGTAGGTGGTCATAATTCAGTGATCACTGAGTGTATATGATTTCTAAATTTAAATAATTTGTTGATTGACTGCATTTTAATTGGTAAGAACCGGTCAGAGATCAGTTGGTTGGGCATGGACAAAAACAGGTCCCAACCTCAGTCCAGATTGGGAGATTCCCCATTAGCATTGTTCCCAAATATTTGGTCCTGATATGATTCCTGTTCTTATTTTTACTGTGAAGACGAGGCCTCTTTCTCTAACTAATGACGACAGTCATGAGAAGTGTAATGAGGAAGCCATTTCAGTTTTGCGAGGGTGGCGAACTTGTGCATCAACCACTGTTGGAACCAGTATTCAGTGGAATAAACCTTCTTGAATTAGTATAAGTTGAGGCCCAGATTTCTGAGGCATAGTGCAGCATCGGATAAACATAGGTGCTGATATATTTTCGTATTATTTGTTATTTCAGTTACGTGAGCAGCTACTCTAGCCAACCAGCTCATCTGACAGGATTTTGATAGTAGTCTTTCGATGTGGTGGTGATATTACACCTTCATGTAAAGATGGCACCTAAGTTAGTGTGCATCCTGATAGTTGGGATGGTTGTGTTTGCGAGTGAAAGACTAAGAATTTAAATTAAGTAAATTTAAATTATGTTTTATTTCAAAACGAAAATTAGGAATCACTGTTTAAAGGGTCAATTTGGAATTCATCTAATATAAGATATTTTGCTTAAATTCGATGAATTCCAGATAATTTAATGAATTTAAAAAATGAATTGTATTGACTGTATTTGATAATTCGGTAATATACAACAAACTTATTTATTTGTTGAAATTTAAAATCTCTCAATTTTTATCTTTGCAGATTTATCAGAATGCCAATTAATGTCATTCCCCGATGCGATATACCATCTGATGAGGAATACTGTTCTCCTTTCCTGTGACTTATCTTCAAATGTGTTAAGGAAACTACCTCCAAAGTTTGCTGTTAAATTCACGTTTCTTTCAGGTTGGTGTTAAATAATTTGACTTCTTGACTTTATATATTTTACAGTAATGTCAAGTAGAATCATGTTGCCGGTTTTAAAGGGTTAAAGAAAATGTCTTATTGGAGATACTTTAGAATCGACAGAATTCCCATCTGCATATCATCTTTTCCATTTTTAGGGTCCGTAGTCTAAAGATGGACCCTTATAATGTCACTTGTCTGTCCGTCCGTCTGTCACAGCATTGTATCTCTGGAACCACTCAACCTATTGATTTGAAATTTTGCATGGGTTTGTACATCATGTGGGCCAACATAACGCCATATTGATCGTTGTTGACAAAAATTTGTCTGAGAAATGGGGGGAAATGTGGGGGGACAAAAATGTTGCCAACAACCTATAGCTTATTATACACCGTTGGAAAGAGCTCAAAGAGTAGGTTTGAAGTATAATTTTTTAAATTAAAAATGGCGGCGCCAGACAGGAAAATGTGAGTAATTTTTGTGTTCCCCCCCATTTCCGTCGCTAATGGAGCTAAAAATTTAAAAATCACATTAGCTATGTGTTATTCGATGCTTATCAAGGGAAAACTATTCCGATTGAAATCTACCATTTACTTTTTTGTGTTAAAATAAAAATAATTTTTTTTTTTATTGCACTTCGATAGCGCACTTCTTTGTACCAAGTAACTCTCCTTTTGGTGACAAAAAGGTTGCTAAATAGTTAGTTAATAATTATAAAGGTAATTTATAAATTTTGCGAAGCTGGAGTTGTCCCGGCAAAGAGGTACTCAGAGAGCTAGTGTTGAGGCGGCGGTGGTGGGGAGACGCCTGCGCGGAGTCTTGCACGACCCTCACCTGCCAGTCGCTTCTCCCCCCAAGACTTTAATCGCTTCCAGGAAGAAGCCGGAGTCGCTTCTCCCACCCTTGTTATTCACAACTGGAAAGACTCAAATAGACAACGTTTTCGTTAGTTCCTCAGTTTTAGGCCAAGCCGGTGTACTAGAAACTTTTTTTTTCTGTTACCATAAAGCTCTCTATTTGAGATACTACACTAACGACCATTCGTGACTACGCACCCTTCATCCTTGAGTGCCCGGCACTCAGTAGTTGACCATATTATTATTATTATTTTTTTTAATGGATAAACACTAAATAAATCTGGAGATGATTCTCTCATAACAAAATTATAATTTAGTGCAAATATTTCTATATATATCAATAATAACAGGAGGTAATATCAAATACAGTTTTGTTTTTTCATGGGTTACTTAATCTCTACATCTGAATCAGTGTTTATATATATATTACCAAATATTATGGAATTGCATAACACTAAGGGAACCGATGGCGTAATAATATACAAAACAACTTTCACAAATGTGGGTGTTTGTATCGAAAATAGAAAATTCTGTTTCCAAATTCCCAAAATGGCGTTTTTGTTTTTCCTGCACAGCATGCAGTCACGAACATGCATAAAGAGGCAGATCTTAGAATTTACCGAACTTCGGATGGCCTTAATTATACATAAATTAAAGATTTAAGAGAGAGAGAGAGAGAGAGAGAGAGAGAGAGAGAAATGCTGATACAACTTATTGTACATAATACTGTACGCAGAGAGAAAAATTAATATTAAATACACAGAAAAGTATTATACTTTTGTTAGTACAGTAAAACCAACATAGTTTCGTTTAATAAGTAAATCTATTTCATCTTTTGAACCAATACAGTTCTCTGGGCTTTTCATTAAGACGGCATATTTGAAATAATGCGAACGTGAACAATCGTTTATTATCATTGTTATTATTATTATTTTTTTTTTTTTCAGAAAAAATAGACAAGAGAGGCCAGACAAAAAAAAAAAAAAAAAAAAAAAGGAAGATATTTGTCCCTGGCCAGAAAACAGAATTCTATATTGTATTTATCTTTTACCTGGATCGGCGCGAACACTGTTGTGTAATTCTGTTTAAGTCGTTGAAAACTTCATAATCAATCACTAAGTGTGTAGGTTATTGAACTCGTTTTATAAAAAAAATAAAAAGAAGAAGATAAAAATTTGACTTGTAATTTGAAGAGGTTATGACATGAATGCTATATTCATTATATTTATTACTAAAATTTCAAGATATTTATAAAAAATAGCCATTAAATATTTGAAATAAAAACAATCATTCCTTATAAGTCAAAGAAAGTGATATAGTGCTCTCAAATTTAAAGTAAAAGGGATAATAACAACGCGCATAGACAATAATAAACTGCATAATTAATTAATATTTCTCTGTCAATATATATATTTTTAAATTTAATAAAGTAAAGCACAAAATGTGGTTAACATCTCAATTATGTGTGAAAGTTATACATGATTATAAAATTATACAAAAATAAATTATATGAATAAAATTAAATATAAAATGTTAAAAATTATAAATTCCTATATGAATTAATCAAGGAATTTATATCTGTAAAAGTATCTAAGTTTGAAAAGTTTTTAAGAGGTGGATTTCCCAGTTTGTCTTTTTATTTAAGTAGAGTGCGCTACATCCAGGGTCGAATTTATGCCTAGCATAATTTGGATGACCTCTAAAACTTCCACCCCAAGTTCTATTGCATTAATTAAATTTTCTCTTTAATTTAGGAAGGTGTAAGTGACTGCTTTAAAGCAGTGTTTCTTTAGCATTATAAGTAACAAGCAAGGTAGTGGGGCCAAACAAGCTTAGCTCTCCTACAAGGACCACCGCCATTCGTTCTGTTAGAAACATGTATGTTGGCGATAGATGTCAGTAGTGTTTTGATCATCTGTTGGTACTTAACCTTAGTTATTGCGCATGTGTCGTGGGCTTTCATTGTTTTGTTCGAGTGCAAGGGTGTCTTGTTTGTTTTATGTGTGAATGGCAAATGTTTTAGCTTCCCCCCCCCCAAATGTTTTATTGAAATGTTCATATAGCACTTATAAAAAGCTTTTAAAATTTACGTGAAAATGTAGTCAGAGATAAAATGGGAGGTAAACCATGAGGTCTCAAATAAGGCCTAGGTATGCCTTATGGATATATCCCTCGTTTGACAAGAAAAAAATATCAAAATGAAGCGTGTTTTGCTTTTGCTACATATTAATCAGCCCAAAATCGTTCAGTAGTTTCCTGAGAGAGAGAGAGACTCAGAAACGCTGTGGCATTCATAAATGAAGGTCCACAGCAAAGAGTTCCAAATTCCCAGGAGGAATCACCTGCTAGGTGAAAATTATGAGAAAAAAAATTGAAAAACTATTGGAAGAGATATATATATATATATATATATATATATATATATATATATATATATATATATATATATATATATATATATATATATATATATATATATATATATATATATATATAGAAAGAGTGAGAGAGAGGCAGAATGAAAAAAAAAAAAAATGAGCAAAGAACAGTTAAATAAATAAACGAGCTAAGAAATTCTCGTTTATTATCCATTATTATCCATACAAAAGCTATTATTCAATCACGTAATTCCCAAATAATCCTATAACTCTAGCTATTTTATTGTTCTTCCTTTATAACAGGGTCTCTTTTTTCATTGCGAAGATTAAATAAATATTTAATCTTAAAAAGTGCTTTTTAAGATAAAAAAAAAAAGCATGTGAAACATGCTTTTTTTTTTTTTTTTAGGGCTTTAGTCTATCAGAATAATGATGGTTTGAGCACGTGAATATGTAACATCAAAATAAACCAGATTTATAATTAAAATCGTCTGCAAAGTTATGAAATATAAAACGTAAAACGCGTTTTGAAATTGCTGAACTAACTCCAACTTAGCTCCTATTAATAGATGAACTATTATAGTAGTTATGATGTCATCCACTTTGGATTGATATGAGTATTGGAACGCATTTACAAGGCTGTTTCATTCAAAATCTTGGCATTAAAAAGAACAGAATTCATTCAGGTTTACCTAATTCCATGCAGTTTATTCCCACAAGTATGAATGTTTAATCTGTTTATCGATTGCGTTAGTTCGACATGTCATTCTCTTATTTTGCGAAAATCATCGCAATGAATATACTTGTCGGAAATGTTTAAAAAAAAAAACCACGTGTGTACCCTGCACTAAAGATGTTTTATTTTGTGAAAACATCTTTGAGGAAAATCAAAACCATTTAAATTTTTAAGTTCAAACAGCTAGAACCGAAGTTTTGAATGATGTTACGTTTTATGCTCATCCCCGCTACTTACTCTTCCGAATCAACGTTAGTGACTAAGTTAGCGTCATTTGGCGGCACCAGGAACGTTTAACTCCGCCGCTTAAATCTGTAGCTTTCATACAGGACACTGTGAATGTATAAATTTGAAGAGGCAAAACCAAAAAGCCTCCACAACAAACCATCCTGTCCTCACGGAGGCAGGCCTTAAGCCCTGTTGGTCCTCAGAAGACGACAGATATCCCGTAGTCAGGAGGAGAGAGAGAAAAAAAAAAAAAAACATCCCAAGCACCAGAAAAAAAAAGGTCAAAGCCCTCTTAAGTTTATGTGACTCAAACTGAGCAAAGAAATGCGGTCACAAACCGAAATAGCATAATTTAAAAAGTCACGTTATTTGCGGCATTTCCGTCTCGCATTTTCGTTACCAATCGGTTTTACTTCAGACCGAAAGATTTAGTATGTGCCGCCAAGATGTTTCACATCAAAAAGGTTGGGAAACATTGATTTAGAGGAAACGTGGGCAAATCGGTGTCGGTCTCCTCGTAGACCGACACCGATTTGCCTACGTTTCCTCGACCTTCATTCCACAGTGTATACTTAGGGTAGTCTAGAACAATGTGATAAGACCCTGAGCCCTTCTCCCTCAAGACATTTCAACTTGGATGGCACTGACGCTTGTATTTTCAGCATGATTCGTTATGGAGACGCGCTGCTTTAAGAGAGAGATCATTGTATTCAGTATAGCTATTACCATTCTCCAATTCACTTCTGTAATTTTGTCATTTATTTTTTGTTATTTAGGTCCGTCTGCGCGTGTAGCACACTGGTATCGTCACTACCCTCCGTACACCAGGTGGAAGAAGCCTGGGGTCGATGACGCGAGTAACTTTATTATTATTTTTTTTTTTTTCACTCCGTGGTTTCACTCGGTCTCAGGCGTACATAGCAAGGTTCCTCCCCAGAAACAATTTTTCCGTCCAGAAAAACCGGCAAATCGACCAAAGAATACACGCAATTTACAGACATAATATATACAGAGTCCAGTCACAATATTATGACCCCTCAATGCAGACATCACACACGCCTAGCGAATCATACAGCGCACGTGCCAAGTTCACACACCGCAAGCATATACGGCTTGATGTTCAGCATCCGTGAACACAGTAACAGCCTCTGTTATGGGCAAAGCACGCGACCTATCAGACTTGGAAAAAGGCATGATCATCGGTTATCGGGCCAGGGGGGGTGCCAGCAATTCCGAAACAGCGGACTTTATGAAATGCTCACGTGCTGCAGTGGTGAAAGTGTATCAAGACTGTACGATTGGGACAGTTTTGACGACCCGACGTGCCAATTGTGGAGCCCCATGAGCCATCGATCCCAGAGGTGAACGTCGACTGAAACGGTTGGTCAGGACCGATCTGCGCGCTACTGTTGCTCAACTGGCCATCCAAATGAATCGTGGGGCCACCAGAAAGTCTCCAGAACAGTGCAGCGAACTTTGTTGCGCATTGGGCTTCGGAGCAGACGCTTGGTCACAGCACACATGCTGACGGCCGTTCATCGGAAACAACCCGTCAGTTTGCACAACAATACCGAAACTGGACTTCGACCGAGTGGCAACGGATGGCCTTCTCCGATGAGTCACGGTTTCTGCTTCACTGAGTGGATAGAGTGGCGTATTAGGCGTGAAACCTCCGAGAACAGACACCGGGACACGATTATTGGTATAAGGCAGGCTGGTGATAGGGGGGGGGGGGAGGGCAGCGTTATGATTTGGGGAATGTTTTCATGGCATATTCCGCTGATACCTCGGGAGGGCACTCTGAATGCAAATGGTTACCTATCGATCGTCGCCGATCAAGTACACCCGTACACGTTGACCGTTTTCCCTGGGGGCAATGGTATCTATCAGCAAGACAATGCGCCATGCCATGTCGCCAGAATTGTCCGTGAGTGGTTTGAGGAGCATGACAAAGACTTCAAACTACTCACTTGGCCACCGAATTCGCGGATCTTAACCCAATTAAAAATCTATGGGACCACCTCACATCAGACGGATGGATCCTCCACCAAGGAACCTACAGGAACTCTGGGGTGCACTGCAGTCTGCATAGTCACAAATACCCGTAGCAACCTTCCGCGGACTTATTGAGTCCCTCCCACGGCGGCTGGCTGCGAAAGGCGCGCATAGGTGGTCATAATAATGTGACTGGACCCTGTATATGGGTATATGTAAGAAATTACTGGGTGACCCTAATATAATATATATATTTTTTTTTCTTGTGTGTTATTTAGGCCCTTTGGGTGTTCTGAATATATCCGAGCGAGATGGAATCACCACGCCTATCGGTAATATCATGATTATTAAAAATAAGATTTTATTAAAGATCGTTCCACTTTTTATTCGAAAAATTTCCATTTCGATGAGTGCCGGATTAAGGCACGGGCTAGTAGGGCCCCTTTTCAGGGGCGCCATTCTTTAAGGGGCACCAAAAACAGAACAGTGAGGCAAAAAATCCATATCCTTAGTAAAGGCGCCGAAAAATCTTTCTGCTTCGAGCACAGAAATACCTTCTTCCGGCCCTGATTTCGATCCCTGCTCATTGGTCAATAAATTATTGACAGAATTTAGTGAAAACTAGTATAGGTTTGTTTATATCAAATTGTATCTCTTCATAAATATATAGTAAAATAAACGGAGTATATTTTGCGATGTGCGATATTTTGTTTGTTGTTTAACTGTCACTTTATTTTGTTACAGATCTCAACCTGTCTCATAACAGACTTAGTACACTACCGGAAGAGCTTCGAGAAGTGACTCCTATACAACGACTTGACATTTCTCACAACGATTTTTTCACATTACCCAGGGTAATATTCAAGTTACCAAGACTCAGTGTCCTGAATGCTAGGAAAAATTACATTTCAGGTAATGTCTGCTAATTAGGGAGCACAGATACTAAAAAACAGAAATTATTTGTTTATCGGTAGGAAACTATTCAAAGTAGCAAGAGAGAGAGAGAGAGCATTGGTTTGAACATTATTTCAGCTAGTGCAACCAGACATCCCGTTTTTTGAATGAGGTGTCCAGTTGTCCAGACAAAGATGAAGGATGCCCAATATCTCCCCCCTTTTTTTCCAAAAGAAAAGGGGGTGGGGGGTATTGGGACATATTTTATTTTATTTTATTTAGACATTACAAGAAAATTTTATATTATGCATTTCGTAAGCGTTAATAATTTTATTAGATATTGGTCAAATTGACACTTACAACAAGAGATAATCACTGACACCGTTGGGACAAAAACACTTATAATCCCTTATATCTGTAAATCTTACATAATTCTATTTATAAAATCATTGCTTTTTATAAGACGTTATACGGATAACATTTAAGATTAAAAGTATATAAAGAAAACGACCACAATAAAATAATGTTTACTGATTAATTATCTCTCCCTAATAGACACGAGTTTGTGACACACAACAGAGGCATAAGTCAAAGCATAGTCATCTGTGATAGTCACTGTAAAGTTCTTTTCAGAAATAGCTTACATGGCTGTCACATGCTCGTGATTTGCATGCCCGATACAAAGTCACACTTGTCTCATTGCTGTTTTGGGAGGCAGCAGAGGATTCAGGGAAGATCTCTATGGACTGAAGATGTGTGAATGTATCCTCAAATCATAAAGGAGGATTAAAAGGTAACACTAGTAATTACAGACCTGTTAGCTTAACTTCTGTTCGAGAGAAAATAATGGAGTCACTGGTTAAAGAAGTAATGCAGGACCATCTAGACAGGAATGCAGTTATACTGCAGTCGCAGCATAGATTTGTTTAGAGGTAATCTCTCAGGGGTAGATTAAGGATGAAATAGGCCCCGGGCCATATTTAAAATCAAGACCCTTTAATATCGAGTGTGTGTGTGTGTGTGTGTGTGTGTGTGTGTGTGTGTGTGTGTGTGTGTGTGTGTGTGTGTGTGTGTGTGTGTGTGTGTGTGCAGGGCCGCGCCAGGATATATAGTTGCCCTGGTGCAAACTTCTTATTGCCTCCCTTCCCCCACCCCCACGGTCATTTTTTTTGTATATCATTTTTTTTTTTTTTTTGGGAATTTTAAAAAAATATTTCCAAAATAATATATAATTTTATTTTTTTAAAAACAAAATAACATATATTATGATACATAAAGTAAATATGTTAAAAATAAAATAACGAAAATACATTAATTTGCGTTGGCTGGAGACAAAAGTTTCAGAGAATGATTTGAAACTTTGTTTTTTAATATTGCCCACCGTTTAGTACTACCAGAAAAAAGATTATAGTTCCTGTATAATTCCAAAAGAAAAAAAAAAGATTGTCTCAAAAGATATTTTTGCAGCATCTTTCGCCACTAAATTCAAAGTATATGCAGCGCAAGGTACATGTTAATGTTATATTTTTCCAAAAATTCTAAAATGAAGTAGTTAGCACACTACCAGTCGTATTTTCAATTTCACAGAAACCTAAAAAATGTTCCCTAATTTCAATTTTTTGTGTTTCATCATTATGAATTACAAATCTTAAAATAATTGTCAATTCTTCCTGGCATCAGGTGTACTATATAAAATCAAAGAAAAATATTTAGCTTCCTGTAACTGACCTAAAATTTTTGTCCTTATCCTTTTTCCTATTATATTTAAAATATCATTTTGAATTTTGTCTCCTAAATAATGTGGCAGGTGAAGTTTATCAATCTGAATACTGTACGATCGATGTTCCGATAAAGTGAAATCAAATTTGGCAATCATTTGTATTAATTGCAAAAAAATTATCGAATAATTTTGAATTAGTACCCCTTAAAGCCAAATTTTGTTTTGCCAAATATTGAATGCTAAGAAGAATTCTCTTTAATACTGTTGCCATCTTATTTTTTCTTGATTTATCAGACTGTGATTATGTGCATCTACTGTATTTTGTAATTCTGAGTTTTTACGCAAATTTATTTGTTAGTACATTCAGCACGCACCTTGCTGCTTTCGTGAATATTCGAATTTCTTGTTAAACGCTGCCAGTCTTTGAATCCACCCTTTACAAGTGGAACTGAAACGGTACTATTCAAAAATAATTTACAATTACAACAAAATACAGCATTTTGCTAAATCGAATGCAGTAATCAATTACGCGAAAGTGATTCATCGTTTTGTAATTTTTAGTATAATATTCAATAGAAAAGTTTCTTCTATTATTATCTTTATCTTTTGGAAAATCAAATTTTTTTAATTGTCCTGTTTTGTTTTCAGCTAACATCATTCATATTTTATTATTTAAAATTTGTGGCCATTTACCGGGATCACTAAGTGAAATTAGTTGATCCTGTATACCACTATTTCGATCTTCACTTTCCTCTTCATCCGAATTTGCTTCACTTGCAAATTCGGGTGTTTTTTGCTGAATTGGATTGTCAACACCTTGGACAGGTGTTGACTGTTTCACGTGTTTCGGTTTCTTCATCAATAGTAATAAAGCTAAAGGAAATCGAAGTCGATGGACCTGGCTATGGCTGGATGTCCAGAAACCTGGTAATTGAACTTGTTGCTTTTTTAATTTGGTCGCTTTTCATTTTTTTTTTTTTTTTCTTTTTCTGTATTCGTAACCAGAGAGTCGTTTCCTTTGTCAGACACCTGAGAAATATTGAAAACAAAAGTTTTAAATTTAAAATTCATTATTTGTTAATAATGAATGACAAAACACATTCTTCGACCCATTGAACTCCTCTTAGGCTCCTTAGTCTCTTTCGCTAATGCTCCTAAAACCATATTACAACAACTAAGAAGACAGATTCTGGTTCACTGTTACGTTCCGTAACTTTGCACGCGTTCATATAAAGGTTCTAATTATTGAAAAAAAAATTTTATACCGTATATATATATAGTATAGTATATGCACCAAAAATACTGTTCCCCTCTATTTGAGACTACAAACTTATCAAACTCAAATAAGTCAAAAAGTAAGCTTGGGGAGGATGAAAGAGGTAAGCATAACACTTATTTGTCAACATAATCATTAAAAATATTTATACATTTGTCACGTCACTTTATCAGATTCTGAAAAATCGCAGCGAAAAAACCTCAGTTATAGTGGTAACCACTAAGAGGCACCATATTCAACCTTCACATCGTCAGAAATAGAACTGCTGTTTTACCGTTATGTTCTATATTGAGCTGTCAGCTTGGAGAAGGTAATGGTGACTGTTTTCATGGATTCGTCAACATTTTCAAAACATGGAGGTTGAATATGATGGGATAAGTGTAAAAGGATTTTGGTTATTAAGTTGAAAAATAAATACTATGGTCAGGGCAGTTTCCTTGAATTTCTTTCTTGTTTTTTTGTCCCACCCCCTTTACTTTGTGACTTATTCCTGTCTGTGAAAAGTGTATTCCGATTTTTGTGTTCCTTTGCTAATTGATTGTTAATTTTGCTTTAAACACAATTAAGATTACATAACCACCATCACCAACACCATTCTGGAGGCTCTACAAGATAGGGCAGAGATGGCAATTGTTTATCTAAATATCCAGTCCGCCTTCAACTAAATTGATGTCCGGCCCCTCCTTCAGCTATGCAAGGAGGTATACCAGATGAAAGGCAGTATCCTTGAATTCCTAAAGTCACTTCTTACAACCAGGGTTCTTCACCTGACCGTACATAAAAAAATCCTTCACTAGGAAAGTTAGTGTATTAGTATTAGCAATGGTCACATGATGCAAGGAAGGCTATGGCTCATGCTGCACCAGCCAAAAAAAAAAAAATAATAATAATAAATTAATTAATTATTAATAATAATAATAAATAAAATAAATAATAAGAAGAAAATTAAAAAAATAAATAATTAATAAAAGAAAAGGAAATATACAACCAGTGCGTTTCCCTCTTCCCCTAGGTAA
The DNA here is from genome assembly GCF_048544385.1 of Mastigoproctus giganteus. NCBI lineage: Eukaryota > Metazoa > Arthropoda > Arachnida > Uropygi > Thelyphonidae > Mastigoproctus > Mastigoproctus giganteus. The sequence continues at coordinate 71,646,992 of NC_143582.1, read as the reverse complement.
TTGTCCAGCTGACCTTTGAATTTCCCCAAACTATCAGCCTCTACCACCCATGCAGGTAACTTATTTCAGTAATTTATAACTCACTGGCTAAAATAAAACTTCCTGCAATCCAGTCTAAACATCTTCCCTTGTAACTTGAATCTATGGCCCTTAGTTCTAAAATCATTTATAACCGTGAAAAATTCGGTCTCATTCATTTTACTTATTCCTCTCAGAGCCTTAAACTCCTCAATCAAGTCGTCTCTAAAGTGCCTACTTTCCAAGCTCCGTAACCCACATATTCGAAGTCTTTCCTCATATGGACTCCCTCACCAAGCGACCACCAACACCAGTGTAGGTGTTCCCCAGAGCGGAGTCCTTTCTGGGCTCCTCTTTACAGCTGCTATCCACCCATTACTCTGCACAAATGGTGTTCTCACTCAGATCACACCCAACTGAACTAAGCCTGAAAATCCATGGAACCTCCAACCCTCCAGTAACCAAGCACAGAGATCTCGGGGTCATCTTCGACCCTAAACTCAGCTTTAAACACCATGTCGTAGATATTCACAACAAGGTCTGCCGATCCAGATTGCTTGCCAAACAACACCTGCTTCATGTCAGGGAGTCTGAGTACACCCTTCAATATACTTACCAGTTTCTTCCGCAAGTCATCACCTACGGACCTAAAATCTGGGCGACGGCAACGAAAATCACGCTAAAAACCATCTCATCTGATGAGTACTGGCTTCTTCGTTAGGTCCTCTTCAAGCACAAACTTCCACCCCTTACACACGTTTCAGATATTACCAAACTTCTAAATTACTGAAAAGTCTCAGAACGGATCTTCATCCTCCGCTTACTCGTTTCAATTGAAATGATAGCAGGTGAAATTAATACGCCAGGTTTTTGGCAATGTGTAATTGGAGAATTCCCCCCCCCCCCCCGAAACCCTTAAGAGCCCTCTCTTCTCTACAGTCTGTGGCGTGGAGGCTGAGGAAACGACAGATTCCTGCCCATGGAGATGCTCCAAAACGTACAGGAGATGGATGTTGACTACAAGAAATTGATTGAGGACAAATCCTATAGAAAACGTATCATCAGGAAGCAGCTCTCGTCTTCAGATGAGTGACTGTCATTGTCTTACCTTGATCGGTATGTTGCCATTGTGAAAAAAAACCAAAAAAAAAATCTGTTTTCTCATTTCCAATGTTTATAATTTGTTTTTATCTGTTTTAGTTCTTTTTATGTTAAACCCCTAGCATTGTTGCTGTTATTGCATCAGGCATCCATGTAAAAAACTTTCCGCTAATTGCAATAAAGATATTATATAACTATTTGCACTATTTTAACGAAATATTAGCGTTACTAATATCAGGGTACCCTACAAATATCAGGGCGATAAATATTACATTATCCTGGCTACAGCTTGGTTCGGAAAATGTTCCGATTTTTCTTTTTCAGATTTGTTTTTGTCTCGGTTTTCAACCCGGAAAATCTAGTTGCACTAACTTGTTATAGTAATAAAAGTACAAGTAAGTATAAATAGTTGCATCGTTTACTTGTAATTTGACTAGATCGTATGTATAGCTTAGCTTAATTTTGATTTGATTAATTCTAATTTGATTAATTCTTGTAATTTGATTAATTCTAGGAGTGTTTCTAAATCCTTGAAATAAAATGTACACACATTTTATTTGCGGAATGAAGCATAAATATTCGAAATAACTACGAGTTACTTGGATGTAATATCCAGACAAGTTTTCATTACTTCCGAACTAAATTCAAGTTTATTATTATTTATTTATTTATTTATTTTTATTTTTTCAATTCGCTTATGTGTCATATTATATTTATCGACGTAGGCTTTTCGATAAATGCATATACTGTGAATACATCAGTGATATGCTCAGTATGTGGCATATATTGGGTAATCTTTTAACAAAAAGTGTATTTTTCTTACCAGTATTATCGTTCTGTTTTTACTATTTAAAGCATTGCCTTTGATGAAATCTTTTCCTTTATATATATATATGAGAGAGAGAGAGTTTGTAATTTTATTTGATGAATTTTGTGCATTATCATTTATTAATTGATTAAATGTTGTTTTGTGTTGTCACTTATAAATTTGATTTAATTTAATTTTTTTAGAAGTTGAAGTGACTAGAATAAAAGCTGCACCAGCTTTAAGGGAAATAAATCTAGAGGAAAATCCTTTGACTCGTACTTCTTATGTTCAACTTCAAGGATTACAAGGATCCAGATGTTTAGTACAGCTCAGTGATCTTCGAGATGATGAAGACTCAGATCTAGATTTTGATGAGACGCCTCCAAATAGTAGTGTTTAGTATAATATATTAGTCGATTAGACTAGAAAATATTTTTATAAATCTCGATAATCGAGATAATGTGCTAATTATGAAATATGCACCCGCTGCGAATCCTGTGAATCGCAGATAAAGTTTTACAGGAAACCTGATAGTGGGAGTGCTTTAATATAAGCGGGTTTTGTATAATGCATATTATGTGTATATGTTTGCGTATTTATATTTTTATTAGATTGATCTGATTTAATACCAGCAGTGCGATGCTTGTAACTTTTACATACAACATAGGAAGCCTAACTTCTTTCTCTTCCTAGTAGAGAGAGAGAGAAATGAAACCGAGCAATATTAAGTATCGAGTTACATATTGCAGTGAAATTCACATTGTGCCTATTTATTTAAACTATTTTAATAATAAACCAGAAGTATTTGTCCTTGTGTTCTATTAATGATTACATTATTATTGATATAAGATGAATTATATGTATATATTAATAATTACATTAATAGATAACACTGACAAACACCAAGACTACTCCGTCCATAAATTCAATTGCTTTCATAGGGGTAAATTTGGAGCGTGAAGCATTTCGAAAATATTTTCTACCTAGTATAATTTCAGTAATATGTATAAACCAATAATATTACCGTGTAAGATAATTGCTGAAAATAAGTCATATAAAATGCAAGAATGTTATATATAACAGTTTAAATAAATCACTGTTTTGAATTTGACATTTAAACACTCGAAAGTTTTATAATCTAAGAGCCGAAACAGAGATTTCGCGAATCGAAAGTTAACACACACAATAAGATAAATGAAGTAAAAATAATACTCATAAATTTTCCACTAAGCTACATCGAAAATCTTAATTATAATTATCAACGATTGTCAATCGACATATCACGCGCGCGCTCGCGTGTTTGTGTAACATATTCAGAGGTAAATGGACAACGTGCAGATAGTGTGCCTTGTTGTGCAGTCGGTCGCATCCACGACCTGCCTTTTTTTTATTCATGGCAAGTTTCCAAACTTGTATTAGTAAATGCTGGTAGCCTCTGAAAATTTCTTAATGAAACTTATCATACGCGGTTATATTAGGGGAAATTGATCCAAGTATCATACAGGAATGAGATAAAACATGCGCACAACAAAGTTACCGTTGCTGCCGGCTGTCAGAGAAAGCTTCCATAACCACATTAACCTTTTATTCCTGCTTGTATTTTGTCAAAAATATTTCTTTGTTAACAGATGAAAGAGTTTCAAACAAGTAAAAGAATACGAAGTTTTTGTCATTATGCTTGAACTTTTACAAATTGCAGATTTGTCACTAGGCTGTGATTTAAGAATTGTATTTGCAGCGCAACTCATTTCTCAGCAGTTCATTTTATAACTTGTAACATACATATAAATAAATATATATATATATATATCTGCTGGCTTTTCCAAATGTGTGTGCGATAGCATGTGCTTTTTAAAACTACTGTTTTGTATTTATATTTATTAAAATAAATTATGTATCTGAAACGACTTTCAATAAACTTTTTATTACTTCTGTAGTGTTTTTTGAAATGCTCAAGAGATACCTTGTGTTATAACATCAAAATAATATATCCTTTCAATGACAAATATTTGTTGATATCATTTTCCACATCTGATATGCAACTTTTCTTCTGAATATATACTGTAGATAAAATATAATATTTTAAAATGCACCATTTTCTAAATTAGCCCACAGTTGCCCTCCATTTCGCCACTCGTTTCAGAGGTTCAATTTCCGTCAACAACTTGCAAGAATTTCTAAAGTTTCTTTATCGTGCAGTAGTTAACCGATTTCACGAAGAGGAATTTTGGTTATTCTGGATTTTTTAGCCTTACAACATGCAGAAAGGTCCTTGAACACACAGGTGTATTCATGGGCTGATAAATAAACACGCTTATACAGACATAATAAAAATGCAGTACGGCTTAAGTCACTGATGCACCTAACAACCAAGTTAAATATCAATTTGTTGAACGCTATAAGAACAGGTTTCTCAAATAGAAAGAATTGCCACCCCCGGCGTTATTCCCAATCCTGAAAAAATAAAATGCTTTAACTGAATATTAGCATTGCAGATCAGACGTTCTCATGCTGCAGAAAAGCTAAGTACATTCGTCATCTGCTGCTACTTTATACTGTTCAAAGTCGTCGGTTCTAAGTGTTTCACGCTATTCAGTTTACTTTTTATATACCGGAACCACTACATTCAACCCTAGATATTATCAGTCGTGTCTGAGACTGGTTATTGATTTCATGTCGAATCACAATATTTTATTTCAAGTGGTTTGAGTAGAAATATTACACAAAGATACATACATACCTGTAATTCCACTCAATCCATCCTGAATTCCTGGGAATTCAATATCAATTCCTATCAAATGTATGTAGTAGATCAGAGGTTCCCAAACTGGGGTACGCGAAACAACCCTCTGGAACTGGTCAAATTATTCGTTCTGTGTATAGAAAATTGATGATAAATAAAGTTATTATATATTTATATAAAAATAAGAATAAGTTGAGTTGTTTTAAATATAAAACTTTAGATTTTTTTTAAATAAAACCAGTGTTCACACACACACACACACACACACACAGAAACATATGCACATATATACACTGCCCTACCATTAATATCCGGACACCCCGCCATGGATGGGGAAAGAGGTCCTATGCATGCAACACGTCGCAGACCGGGCTAGCCAGGTGGGTAAAGTGCCTGCCTGCAACCCAAAGGTCGCGGGTTCGAATACCGCCTCGGGCTTGGATCAAAATACTGCAAAAACCTTGGGAGGTGCGTTATGGCCACAGAAGCCGATGCGCCAACAACTACCAAAAGAAAAAAATGCAACACGTCACAGAACTTGCTATAAATATACACTGGGCTTCGAACAGACAACTGCAAAACTGGGCATGCAAGATGAAACGTTCAACAGAATTGATCACCTCAACAAATGCTAGACGCCGATTAACATTATGTAAGGAGCGCGAATCCTGGACTGTAGAGCACTGAAAAACAGTCCTATGGACAGAGGGGTCGAACTTCGCAGTCTACCAGTCTGATCAATGAAGTTTGGTGGAGGCAGTATCATGGTATGGGGCTCCTTTCATGGTTTGGCTTGGGCCCATTAGTCCTTATCGACAAAACCTATGAATGCTGTGCAATACCAGGACAACCTGGAAAATTATGCACTTCCAACGTTATGACAATACTTCGGGGAAGACCCATACCTGTATCAGCAAGAGAATGCGCTATGCCATACTGCTCGGGTCGTAACAGAGTGGTTCGAGGACATGGTGTGGAAAAGTTGGATTGGCCAGCCCAGAGGTTTGATCTGAATCCCATCGAGCATCTTTAGGATGTATTGGATCGTCGCGTACGTGCATGTCGAGATCGTCCAAAGAAAAAGGGCAAACCTATATATATGGGGGGGGGTCCACAACTTTTTTTTTTTTTTTTTTTTTTTTCATTTTTGAAGGGGTGCGTAAACTTTTTTTCATTTTTGAAAGGGTCCATAGATCTCAGTAGTTTGGGAATCACTGCAGTAGATCACTCAGAAAAGTTAGCATTGAAATTAAGAGATGATACATGTACCAATCCGAAGTATGTTTCGAGAGAAGGTTGTACTCCACATTACAAACGAATACACTATGAATTTTGAGAAAAAAATTACTGATGCTTTCTCAGCAAAGGGTATTACTGAATAATTTTCTAATGCTGATTTCAAAAACGACTTCCGTTTGTGTCCTTCACGTAAGGTTCTTCAAAAATCACGAAAGAAAATTTGATTTTTTCGCTAATTGTTATTATTTTGCAGACTTTTGCACTGAAATTGTAACAAAATGATACTTTTACCAGACTTTTTAAATTCATGTATTGAAAAACACATTAAAAAGGGAAGTGATGGTAAAAAGTCCACTAAATACTCACCTCTCATTTTAAAAATTGATTTAAGTAAGTAAAAAAAAGTAAGCAGCAGCCATTATCAACCCACTGCTGGATGGAAGTCTCCTGAACAATTCACGCTGAGAGAAATGAACGATAACCTGCCACGCTGGTCCAGTGCAGGTTGGCAGATCGACCGTATTTAGCAGTCCTTTAGCAGGCAAGGGTAGAAGGACGACAGTTTTCCGATGGAGCCTATCAGTAGTTTATGAATTATATTCTTTGATCCAGGCAACAAACTGGCCCTCTTTGGACAGACTTTGACATCCCAGTGCTTACTCCTTGTCCGATTGCCCCATTCACATAAAAAGCAAGGCATTTTTGTGTAGCTCGATTGGTGACCAAGTAACATGCCTATCACTTTAAAGTCACCTACGTTGCGAAAAAAGTCCATAACAGTTCCTCGCGTCATTGCTGGTTTCGACCCGGCTGTGAGTATGGCATTTTGCACGTGGTGTGGAGAGGACAATGATTATAATCATCTCCTACTCACAAAGGCCATGAAAGTGGAGAGGGAGAGAAATGTATTATCCCACACCCAAAGTAGAGGGCATCAGCAAGAAGGAGGAGAAAAAGGGAGAGCGAAAGATTAGTGTGAGAGGTGTTGTCCTTCATTGGTGGGTTGAGTAGAAGTAATTTATTAGCTCACCCCCAAAGAGTGGGTGTTAGCCTAAACGCAATATCCTCTGGAATACTGGTACAGTGGGGTAAACGGATATGGGGTATGGATGGATGTACACGCCCGCCTAAAAATTTGGAATCACAGCATATGACAACAGTTTTCGTTATTATTATTATTATTTTTATTTTTGAAATTATCTTTGATCAAAAAACAACACACTCACAAAATGTGTTAAGATTTTTTATTAAGCATTGAAAAATTTACGGAATAAAATATTGAAATTATTAATATTAACAACTATACTGATTTTTCATCAAAATATTCTCCACGAGCTTTTATCACTTCCTTACATAAACGATTAATTTTATGTCTTGACTAACATTGTTCCAAGCGATTTGCAAGGTTTCCCGAACGCAGTGTACGTCCTCCTAGAGACACTTCAGAAGGAAACTGCATATTTTTAACCTCTACATGCCACAGCAGGAAACACTCGCCATTCATATCACAATTTTATACAGAGCAATTTTTCTACAATAGATCAGGAACGCATCATACAGCCTGGTGATTTCAACTGCACCCTCGACTCATAAATGGACAGAGCACGATGTGTTGAGCACCGAGCAACGTTAATCAACGACTTGCAGGCCAAAACGAGTTGGTCGACGCATTTAGACAGCAGCACCCAGAAAACAATCCATACATCTGGAGATCAACGAAGAAAGCATCTGGAAGACTTTCTTATCAAGCCCGACTAGACAGCTACTACATCCCAAAACACATCGTTCCCCTGGTCAAAGCATCACACACACACACACACACACACACACACTCTCTCTCTCTCTCTCTCCTCTCTCTCTCTCTCTCTCTCTCTCTCTCTCTCTCTCTCTCTCTCTCTTTTATCTCAGAGCATTCCTTTGTCAAATTGTAATTCTCCTTATCATCCAATCACTTCAAAAGTGGAATTGCTTATTGAACATTCAACAATAGCCTTTTACAAGACAGGAAATATATCTCAAAGCTGCAAGACCTAATATCCAATTTTACCCAATCCAAAGAAAGAATGGAGCCCATGAACTCCTGGTGGCCTAAATTTAAAAGTGAATTGAGATTCTTCTCGTAAATCTAAGCCATCAGAAGGGTTAACAAAAGGGTGTTAATCTCTATCAACTTGAGCAGAGACTGAAGCACCTCCTGCTTGATAGGCTCATCAGTCAATATTACAGGCCACACAAACCCACTTACAACACTCTGCAAAAGGCGCCCTGTTGAGTTCAAGACACACCCACATAAATCGATCTGACGCCTGGACCAAGTACTTTTCTTACTAGAGCGCAGATATCAGAAAGCAACCATCATCGCGGCCATTCAACTGCAAGGTGGAAACATCAATGAATACTCAAAGGAAAACATCTCTCAAATAACCAGATTTTATCAATAAATATATAGTTCCAAAGAAACTTCTACAGAGACAACCAAACTATTATTATTTTTTAGGCCACCCGAATAACTAAATTCATCTGCCGTGCTGTGTCTTATGTCTGTTAATTGCGTGTGTTCCAAGGTCGATGTGTCTGTTTTTCTGGACGAAAAACCCTAGTTTTTGGGGGGGGGGGAACCTTGCTATTTACGCCTGAGACCGACTAACTCAGCCACTGAGTGAAAAAAAGCCCATTAAAATTCCTCACGTCATTGATAGGATTCGAACCCGGGCCTTTTCCACCCGATGTGGGGGAGGACGGTGACAATACCACTATGCTACAGCACAGACACTCTACAAAGATAACCGACGAAATCCTTTTACGAATTAAAAAAATCTCTCCTACGGTTCAATGCAGTAATGGAAAACATATCACTTTACAAGAACTGACAGCAGCATGCAAAGCCCTTCCCAAGACAGGGTCTGGACGGACTGACCTCTGAATTGTTCCAAGTCTTTCGGGATCGATTCGGAATGCTTGAACAAGCACAATCCCATGGACTACCTGGTCCAGTCACTGTCTTTGCGGAACGACTAATTCTCAAGAAAGGACATGGACATGTGTTTTTGTAAAGAGCGGCTCCTAGTACGTCTATTCAACTCCGCCTCGTATCTCTGTGAAGAACAGTATCACTACAAAGGGGCCAGATATGTGTGTGACGTAGGTTTGTGTGTGTGTGTTCTCTTGTTGTGTCGGGCCACTTGGCTATCCAGAAGCATCAGTCACCTGGACAGATGATTCTGGGTACACGTCCACACCATGGGAAGGTGGGCCAGTCCCAGTAGAACACGTACCGTCTCAAAAGAGACTCTGACTCACCTGATGTTGCAAAAGGTGGGCCAGGTTCTTCTGGGGGTCCATTCCAGAGGAAGAGAAGAAAAAAAAATGAAAAGAGAGAGATAGAGAGAGGGAAAAAAAAAGTCCTGTGGTGTAATGTAAAAAAAAAAAAAAAATAGAGAGAGACAACTAGACTAGTGGAGGCTGGGGAGGGGGGGAATACGCTAGTGCAGAGCGCGAAAAGAAAATGAGAAAAAAAAAAAAATAATAAATAAAATTAAATTTTTAAGCTGCTGTCTAGGGATCCCCATTCGTAGCCTGTGTTTTTCTGTAGGAGGTTTTCCTGCGCGTGAATACTTGAAGTTCTGGAAGGCAACCAGATTCTCTGGTGTCTGTAGCAGAATCTCCAGTTGGTTTTCAGTGACAGGGATGGTATTTGCTAGGTCTTGCCTCAGGTCCTCGTAGAGAGCCCACTCGAAGAGAAGGTGGTACCAATTCTCCTTGGCCCCACAGTAGCAAACGTATTTGGGTATTAGGCCGAGTTGGAAGAGCTTCTCGTTCAATGAGCCATGCCAGTGACTAGGAATGATGTCTCAAGAGTTAGAGAGAGCCACTTCTGTGCTGACTTAGAGGAGGCGGACCCACCTTGTCTGCCAGATTTTTATCATATCATTATAACAGCGTGTTCTCTCTGCCTTACGGTCGGTGTCCAGGTTTAGCTCAATGTCCAAGTTCATGGGTCGGAATTTTCTTGTTGATTTTAAAGGTCAGGCCACGGAAGGTTACATACGGGTCCAGTGGAAAGGTCCCAGCTAAGACCTGGATGGTAGCATCGAATACTGTCCTGCATACCCTATGGGTAGCCAGGAGCATTGTCCGTTTTATAGAGCCTAATTTGCCTATCATTTTTACCAATCTAGCTTGGTGGAACCTGCAGCATACGACACGATCGGAAGGAAGACGGCTTTATAATACAGCTGAAGCAACCGCTTGGACAGGCCCCATTCGTTCCTGGTGATTCTGATGATTGAGCCTGAAATTTTTTTCAGAATAAACTGCACGAAGCTGCAGCAAGAATAAGGAACAAAAAATGTCCCAGCCGGATCTAATAGAACTAGAGACGACCAAAAGAAGCCACAGAAAACATCCCGGAACTTCTACTTCGACTATTCAACTGCTGCCTAAGGACAGGCCAGATCCCAACTAGATGGAGAACAGCCAATCTAAAGCTGATACCCAGTAGCGTAGCTACCCTTTTTCGGGCCCCCGGAGGCAAAGAACATGTTCGATCCCTACTTAATTAATGAAAATTGCAAACACAGGAGACGCCCAGGCCGTGAGGCAATTGCCTTTGCCTGCCTACATGGTAGCTACGCCACTGCTGATACCCAAGAACCCAATCAAACGCCAGGAATTATCGAATTATTATTGGCCAATAGCTCTGCTCTCAACGCTAAGCAAATTACATGAGAGGCTACTGCACACGAGGTTACAACAGTACTACCACAAAGCAAATCTAAACACATCCAAGCAGTAAGGATTCACACCAGGATCATCGACAATTGAAGCTATCCAGGGCCTGGTCACAAAAGCAGCTCAATGCACTAAGGAGTACTTCCTCGTTATAGCGGTGGATTTTTCCGGGGCGTTTGACACCCTTTGGTGGCCGAGCGTGCTGGCCAGTCTCAGGCAGTGAAAGTACCAACGAATTTATACAACGGCATCAAAGCTTACCTCACAGACAGACAGACGGGTACAGGTAGTGACACCCTTCTGAAGCTTAAAGAGGCCAGTCCGTAGGCGCTGCCCTCAGGGATCCGTCCTGGTGCGGTTTTTTGTGGAATATGGTATTCGATGAACTACTCACCATGAATCTGGGCGAAGTCGAGGTCCAAGCCTTCGCGGACGACTTGGTGCTGATGATTGCGGTGGACTCACGATCCTCCAATCCGGATCGTGAGTCCGCGCAAACCAAACCGTTCGAATCCTACAGGACAGGGCCATGCTCCATACTCTCAAAATTTCACCCGAGAAGACAGACTCAGTACTACTCAAGGGCAACATAAACTTCAGAAGGCCACTGCAAATCAAGATAGTGGAAAAAATAATAAAACTGTCAAATCAGATTAAATACCTTAAAATCATTCTTGGTCGAAATTTATCTTTCAAGTCACACTTTATGTACCTAAAAGATAAACTCAGAAAATATGCGTCATTGGTAGCTAGAGTAACATGCAGGGATTGGGGACTAAACAGGAGGACTCTATCCGTGTACTGTAAATCAGTCTTTATCCCGGTTATCACTTACGGGTCTCCCGTATGGTATGTGAAAGCGGGTACTGCAGTGAATAGAAGATTAATGGAGACAATTCAACGAAACATTCTGCTCGCAATAACAAGGGCGTGTCGTACAGTGAGCACAAGTGCACTGTAGGTACTGGTAGGACATGTAGACATGTAGACATGTAGACATGTATAGTATCTTATGTAGGACGGCACCTGAACGTCAATTCATCTCCGCCTTCGTACACTGTGATGATTACAGAAAGCACTGTAAAAGGCCAGAAATGTGTGTAAAATTATGTTCGTGCAGTGTGTGTGTTGTTGTGTTGTTTAGTTGTTTCTGGCCGTTTTGTCACCGGGCAGGCGATCACCTGGAAAGCCTGCCCAGTGTCCGTCTACACCACGGGGAGGTAGGCCACAACTACGCATGTATTGCGACCGCCCTCTAAACGCTCTGGTTTACCAGCTCTTACTGCCCTAGTATCAGGGCAAAAACAATAAAAAAAAAAAAAAAAAAAAAATAATAATAAAAAAATAAAATAATAAATAATAATAAAAAAATAAAATAATAAATAATAATAATAAAGTACTTATATGTAAGAAAATAATAAAAACTAGATAATAAAATCTGTCCATCGGGCAGCCCAAACCCAGGGAACCAGCAAAAATAAATAAGTAAATAAATACAAATAAAATGTGAAAAAAAAAAAAAAAAAAAATATATATATGTATATATATATATAATAAATTTTTAAAAAAAAATAAATAAAAATAGAAATAATAATAATTAAAAAAATTAGAAAACTATTTTTAATAGAAAAAAAATAAATAAAAATTAGAAAACTATTTTTGGTAGAAAAAAAATTAAATAAATTAATTAATAAAAAAATAAATAAAAATTAGAAAACTATTTTTGGTAGAAAAAATTAAATAAATTAATTAATAAAAAAAAAAAAATAAGCCTTCAGTCATCCCCTACTCTGCCTAAACAGCATACACCGCACACAGCTATCAAAATTCATAAGTACAAATCTAACTGCGTTGATATTAATCTTTCGGCTTTCATTTTATCCAGCGATTGCCCAATTTTTTTATTTTTTTATTTTTATAGGTACTGGTAGGGGTCCTACCTCTGGACCTTGAATGACCCGCTGCGGGCTTAAGTATCAGATGATTCCAATTCTAATTCCATCTATCCAAGGTTACGCCGACCACAATAAATGACTTTACCATCGACATTATCAACAATCGGAAGAGAGAAAAACAAAGAATAGTAGATCACTTAACACAGATTTAGCAAAACAGGTGGAGCAAAACCAGTAAGGGAGCGATAACACGCAAATTCATCCCGTACGTCAACAAACTATACCCAAAGGTCCCAGCGTGGCTATATCTGGGATTAAACAAACTTCCTACTCACAGGCCATGAACCATTCAAACCAAACTGAACGCACTGGGCATCACAGAAGACTTTGTTTATACCTGCGGAGAACAGGAAACATGGCAGCATATTATGCATGAGTGTGAGTTGTATGAGGACCTTAAAAGCATCCTAATCACAAGGATCCAATACGCCCGAACAATGAGGAACACCACCTAATAGACATGCCCGAGGAGTTCATAGCCCTCATCCGCTATGCACAAGCACTCTTCTCCAGAAGCAAGACGTTTAATAGTCATCTACCAAGATGGACCAAACTGAAAATCCCCAGGCTAAAAATGACAGATAGCAGAGACATATCCAGCCAAGTACAACACGAAAACTCAATGACCAAAGATGGGACAAACACCCCACAAGAAACGGACACCGGACTGACACCATAAAGCCATGTCACCAAGGAAGAAGAAAGAGACAACAGCACATTTGGAGGGAACCTGGACCTGTGTGTGTTGTGGCAAGCCAGACCCAACAAGTCAGCAGAGATTGCCATCATGTAACAAGATTTGTCACACCCACTGGACTAAGCTCTACTCCAGGATGAAGCCATCAAGAAACAGACAACTACATCGAACTAGACAAATACAGCGATGATGCAAAGGCGCCATTATGACGACCTGTACCGCGACCTAGCGCGGTGCGTTTCCTTCCACACCCGCTGGCGGGGGGAGGGAGAGACATTTGCCCCCTCGCCACCCCCTTTCCCTCTGGTGGGGCACGGGCATGCCCCATTGCCAACTCTGGGGTCGCCTTCCCTATTGACTCCATATTTCTGTCTTTTTTCCCCCAGCCTTCAGTCATCCCCTACTCTGCCTAAACAGCATACACCGCACACAGCTATCAAAATTCATAAGTACAAATCTAACTGCGTTGATATTAATCTTTCGGCTTTCATTTTATCCAGCGATTGCCCAATTTTTTTATTTTTTTATTTTTATAGGTCCCAGCCACTGAAATCTCAGGAAATTAGGTGGCAGTACCTGCCAGAGTAAATATTTAAAACTACTGGGTACCTGGTCTGCCTCCACAGGGCTGAGTGTGGGCAACGTTGGGCATCAGCAAGGATCCAGCGGATAAATCGCTAGAGGAAAAACCATACCCAACACTATAATTACAAGATCCACATACTTTTAAATCTCTGGCCTTTCCAGTGAACTGGTCAACCTAAAAAGAAAGCAACGCTGTGATGAGGGAAAGCCCTGGTGTCGTTTGACCCGAACCACTATACACTTGATCACCAACAAACATACTTAGTACCAGGAAGATCGATACACGACAATTTTCATCAGATCCGTGACCTCCTCTCCCCTGCAAATAGCCAACAGGAATAACAGCACTAATTAACCTTCAACAGATAAAGACTATCGACAGAGTAGAGCACAGCTACCTTTATTTAACCCATTTAGCATACGCAGATGACGTCACAATCGTTATATGCAACGAGAATGAATTTGAAGACTTCCAGAAGGCTCGTGATCCATATGCCGAAGCACCAGGTACAAAACTGAACCACTGTAAGACCAATGGCCTATGGGCTGGCAATTGAAAAGCCAGAACTGACCCCCCATCCAATATACATGGTCCAGTGAGAGACAGAAATATCTAGGAGAATATCTCAGCAACGTACAGAATTTCGCCCAAAAAAACTGCCCAAATTGCTAATCTCTTCAATAGAGTACTAGAGAAAAGGAGAAGAGGTGCGCTACATCCTCACTGAGAGGGAGAGTGCTAGTTGTCAATCAGATGGCAGCAAGCATTCTTCGGCAAAAGTTCTAGCTCCCTCTATTGGCTTTCTCCATCAAATCCAAGCATCTATCCGTAGCTTCCTATGGAACAAAACTAACTGAATATATTCTAAACTCTGCCCGTCACTCACTCACTCACAGGGTAACAGGGGTTGGACTTTCTCTCTTGAAGACAAAATCACATTTTCCGGATCACCTTTCTTAAAAACACTGCATGCACTTAAAACTGCTCATATTATTGTTATTATTATTATTATTAGCCCTATGGTGCAAGGAAGAATAAGGCTTATGCTGCACAGGCCAAAAAAAAAAAAAAAAAAAAATTCCCTATTACTCTGAGAAAGAGCAGAATGATGATATCCAACTCAGAACCCTGGGCGCGCCAAGCCCATACTCACCAGATGTGAGCCTCTCGGATGGAGCAGTATTAAACACAAGGTGCCGAGCCTAATAGAAGGAAAAAAGTAAGAAAAGGAAAAGAATGAGAAAGAAATAGAAATGGTGATTGTACATATTCTGTCACTACAGATAAACTACTAGCAACAGCCGCTAGAGGGGCTAATTCTATCAACATTCTTAGGAATGGATACGGTACCAGCACCACTTAAGCAACCACCCTCCTTCTATAAAAATGCACTTCACCGCTGGAAGAAGCTAAATCTTCATCACACCTTTGAGGAAACACCAACTCCTGCCGTTGTTTCAGAACCATTGTTCTGTCTGTGCTTGTGTTTTGTTATTCTTTTTCGATCTGCTTGCACTGAGAGATGTAAGAAACGTTATTATTGCAATGGATTATTTATAGTTGTCCTCTGAAGAATTTTTCAGTGATGTTCCAATATATTTTACTTTCTTTCTAGCATTGATATTTTGAATTCATTAATGCACTTTCAGGCCTTTCATAAGAGTAAATGCTCATTATTTGTTAAAAAAAAAAAAAAAAAAAAAAAATACACAAAATCTACACTCATAAAAATTTACGCAAAATCTACAACTTAGATGTCTAAACGTCAGTGCAGGTAACTACACTGCTCGAAAAAATGACCAGAACAGAACAGATAAAAAACGTGGAATAACTCGTGCAGCCTGCGATGAACCAGGACAAAATTTGGCATGGTGGTGTACCATATCATAATGATGAAATGAGGAGAAAGCGAGAAACTTCGGAGAGGTATAAGGAATGTATAAGAATTACCAAAAAAGGTCACGTTACAGAAATACTCGAAAATATGGTCATATGACATCAGGCAGCGTATGGTCTCCTCCAATGGCTAAACAGGCCTGAGAGCAGTAAACCATGCCCAGTATAAGGGTGTCTATAAGATATGTGGCGATAAATCCCATTCTTTCACCAGCGCAGACCTTAACCCACCAAGTAACCGAGGAGTTCACTGTCGGCGTGCAATACGACTCCCAAGGGTGTCCCACTCATGTTCGGTCGGATTTAAGGCTGGTGATCGTGTTGGCCACGGCAGTCGTTGAATGTCATCAGTCTCAAGATATTCCTCCACCACTTGAGCACTACGTACATTGGCGTTGTCGTGGAGGAAAAGAAAATCTGGGCCAACTGCATCCTTAAAAAGTCACACATAGGATTCGAGGATCTGTTTTCTGTATCCCTTTCAAAAACATGGAGGGGTGCGGCCGTTAATCATTATTCCGCCCCACACGAGAACACCGCCTCCAACATAAGTGTCCCTTTCTCTGATGTTGGAGGGATGGTACCACACAGGGCCGGCCAGAGCTATGGGTGAGCCGGGAGATCGCCCAGGACGCTGACACTTTGTGGGCATATGACATTGGGGGTGTCGAAGTTTTAAGAGGGCGCATATGCTTAATGAAAGGGAGAAAACGGTTTAATATGACAATTAAAACATTATAAATATTCTGGTTGTTTTTTTTCTTGTTTACTTTTGTCTTTTTAACAGACAAAATAAAAATATTAGCTCAATAAAAACACCTTAAATTTTTTCTATCTGGAAAGAGAACACACAGGAATTCCTCCCATCCCGGGGTGCAAATATACCTCGGGCCGACCCTAGTAACACATTCCCAGATGAAATAACTTTTAGAATCTGTTTGTAGGCTAACACGGGACTCATCACAAAACAGAACTATACCCCATTTGTTAGGGCTCCAAGTCACATGTTTATGGACCAATTTCAACGAGCTCTGCAGTGGTTTGGGGTTAATGGGATTCAAATTATTTTACAAAAAAAAATTTGTATTAGGGTCACCCATAATTTTTTACATATACCCGTTTATATATTATATCTGTAAATTGCGTGTGTTCTCTGGTCGATTTGCCTGTTTTGCTGGAGGAAAAAACCTCAGTTTCTGGGGGAAAAAGCCTTGCTATCTACGCCTGAGACCGACTAACTCAACCACGGAGTGATAAAAGCCCATTAAAGTTCCTCGTGTCATCGACGGGATGGGGTTAATGGGATGCAAACCACTGGCTTCCTTGCATAGAGTCCATTTCAATTGAGCCTTCTTAACCCAGTCCGGTTGAAATATTTTCGCCTGTGTCCACAGCAACCTCAAGAGACACTTGATGACAGGACATCGTAGGGTTCCATCTTGCTGTTAGAGCCAAATAGCACTCTGTTCTTGACGTAACCCTCGGGCCACGATGGCCAGCTCTTCTTCTAATAGTTCCTGTCTCCTGAAACTGCTTCCATAGATCACACTGCGTAACCCATTAAGCCAACGTGCAACTCCCGGATGTAACTACACGGCCCACCATTTCAAAGAATCAGCTAAAAAACGATGACTTGCCATCCTGAGTACTCGAGATATGATTGCCCCACTGAGTAAGCCAAAAATCAGGAATGAAGTGATGTGGTCGCAACCCTTATTTTTACAGGCATGAATAATTTGCATAATATGTGGCTCTGTATCGTAATAGATTGATTCTAATTGGATACTGGGAATTTGCATGACAGGATGTCTATTATATCAAATATTTGCCTTCGGCGACACTGTTCACAATAAAATATTCATGAAAAACATTTTGTTCTGTTAGTTTTGTCGAGCAGTGTATATGCGAGGGGTGATCATTTAATTCGCGGACTGGTGAAAGATTTTATGTTTACCGCGCAAACGTATCATAACTGCCGCTAGAGGCGCTCTTCCTGACGGCTACTGAGTACAGTCTGTGTGGCATGCCAGTACTGTTTGTTAATGTTGCGCGAAGAGAATTTTTTAGCTGCGTGTCACTAACATTTGTTTTGAAGCAAGTATCAAGTATCATACAGATTGAAAACAGCGATATTTGATTCCTTATTATAGAAGACGGGGCTTAAATGCATCGGAAATAGTTAAATAGATGAACGAAGCGTATGGTAATGAGTGTCTTGGTAGGACACTCATTACCATATGCTTCGGTCACATCATGTTCTAATGTTCGGTCAGACCATATTGTGGTGTGACCAAACTTTCCGGTAGTGATTTCTTCAACAAGAAAATACTAAGCCCCATGCGACTAATATTATGCAGGCAGTGATCATTGTCATAGATGCCGATGTTCTGCCACGTCCCACTTATTCATCGAACTTAGTCCCGCGTGATTTCTCCCTGTTTCCATGTCTCAAAAAAGCTCTGAAAGGCAAGCGTTTCGCGTCCGGCACAACGATATCGCAAAGGAAGTACTTCGCAGTCTTATGAAAAATGGCTTGCAAGAAGATTTTTATTCGTAGATACGATGTTGGCAAAGTGTATAAAGTTCAAGGGAGAGTATTTTGGGAAGGAGAAATCCATGGAAGATTCAGTTGATGGCAATTAAGATAATATCTTGCACCAGCCCGCGAATTAAACGATCATCCCTCGTATATTATGCTATATATATATAATCATTTTCATAGTGATGGGATATATTCTTAAGCATTTCTCCGGAAACTCGGGTTTTTCATCCAACAAAGGGTCACAGAACACAACATGTTACTAACATGCTTTATATTAGGCGAATTATCGCCTAAGATGCTGATGCGCCTAAAACCCTATAAGAACCCACAACTAACCAGCTTTCTGCATCTTCTTTCTTGTAATTCCACAACAACAACACCAACAACATTTTAGATTAAATCTAAAATGTTGTTGGTGTTCATCTACAATGAACACTACATTTTAACATTCCAACCTCGCATCACACACACACACACACACACACACACACACACACACACACACACACACACACACATATTTTTGATTTAATAGTACCAAAGAATAGAAACTTTTTCGTAGTTTATATATATACATATATGGGCGTAATGTTTAACTGAAGAGCTTTTTTGGGGTGGAGGGGCCTAAATTTCAGCTCTGTCTGTGGCATCAGGCTTTCTTAACTTGTTATTAATCAAACTTGACATTATTATTATTTTTTCTTCAAACAATTTTGTAGGTGAACTGAAAGAATGATAAAAAAATTATTATTACAACTGGATCCTTATTATTCCAACCCCTATTACAACACTGTTCGACAAAATTAACATTAATACAATATTCATGAAAAACAAAATGTTTTTCATGAAAATTGTATTGTGAACAGTGTCTCCGAAGGCGAAGATTAGATATAATAAATATTCTGGCATGCAAATTCCGCGTATCCAAAATAAATCGATGTACCATGTTACAGAGCCACACATTATGCAAATAATTTATGCTCTATGTATATCTTAGTGCACTTGTATTATTTATACACAGCCAATTATAGATTAGCAAATTTGCAATAGCGGCATCGTTTAAGTTACATCTCATATTGTGAATACCTTCACGATGAGTTGCCATGACATTGCACTACTTCGAATAAGTAACGCTTCAACCAAAGGAGAAGACTGTTGTTACTTATTCTCAGTGGTATACCACTAGTATACCTAGTACACCACTGGTATACCTACTTATACCACCACCCAGACGACACCGTTTCAGGGCTATTTGTATATGTGTGGGATAATAACTCGACTATTCACTTGTCCCTATTAGACTTAGAAAAGCAAAAAGGTAGAGGGAAAGTAATAGTAGGAGTGCAAGAGGAAAAGAAACGGTGTTCGGTGGGTGGGTAGGTACCCAAGTGATGCTGATGCCGTTTCAGGGCTATTTTGTATTTGTGTGGGATAATAACTCAACTATCCAGTTGTCCCTATTAGACTTAGAAAAGCAAAAAGGTAGAGGGAAAGTAATAGTAGGAGTGCACGAGGAAAAGAAACGGTGTTCGGTGGGTGCGTGGGTGGGTGGGTAGGTACCCAAGTGATGCTGATGCCGTTTCAGGGCTATTTTGTATTTGTGTGGGATAATAACTCAACTATCCAGTTGTCCCTATTAGACTTAGAAAAGCAAAAAGGTAGAGGGAAAGTAATAGTAAGAGTGGAAGAAGAAAAGAAACGGTGTAGAAGACTAAAAGGGACAGTAACTCCTTCAGGGCTATTTTGAATTTGTGTGGGATAATAACTCAACTATCCAGCTGTCCCTATTAGATTTAGAAAAGCAAAAAGGTAGAGGAAAAGTAATAGTAGGAGTGGAAGAAGAAAAGAAACGGTGTAGAAGAATGAAAGGGACAGTAACTCCTTCAGGGCTATTTTGAATTTGTGTTGGATAATAACTCGACTATCCAGTTGTCCCTATTAGACTTAGAAAAGCAAAAAGATAGAGGGAAAGTAATAGTAGGAGTGGAAGAGGAAAAGAAACGGTGTAGAATGTTGGACTAGAACTTTTCGGGGCATCATGTTCACAGGAAGAGAGTTACTCACAATTAATCCGAAACTTTTTTTCTTTCCTTATGTTGTAGTATTTGTTCTTCACGCATGCGTATAAGTGACCAATCGTCGGACAATAGGAATGGCCTACGGATATTGATTGAAGTTTCATGTAGTTTCATCTCTAAGGTTTCTGCAATGAGTAGCTTGTAGTAGTTGTGTTGAATATTTATAATTTTTGTTTCAGTAAAGCCGAATGTATGTCGTTCATTTATTGCATGGAACGAAAGTTCCGATGCATTTGAACGACCCGCGCGCACCGAAGCTTCGTGTTGTTTTGCTCGAAGCTGTGCCACTCCCATGGTGGATCCTACGTAGACAGCGTCACAATTTTTGCATGGTATACTGTATACGAGGTCATGCTGTGATTGGAATGTGGTGTTTGAAGGCCGATTTCTGAAGAATGTGTGTATAGTTTGTTCATGGGTTTTGCTATGATTTTCATGTCGGTTCCCTTGCATATTTGGTTAAGTTTATTATACCAGTGCTCGATATATGGGATGGTGATGAAATATATTTTTTTGGTCTTGTCGGATTTTTTTGCTATGTTTGTTGCGAGGTTGTTGTTATTTATTTTACAATATTTTACAATAATAACTAAAAAAATTTTACAATAAAAGAAAAAAAGTTTCGGATTAATTGTGAGTAACTCTCTTCCTGTGAACATGATGCCCCGAAAAGTTCTAGTCCAACTTAAGGAATGTAGAGAATAACCCCCAACCCCTACCCCCCACCCCCGCCCCTTACCCAATTATTAGACCCCTAAATTTAACTCAAAATTCCAGCCACAGGACCAAAAAGAAAAATCGATCCTTAATTATTAGCCCGTTTAGACCTCCAAAATCAAACTTTATGACAATGTTTTGCAAAATTGACATCGCCTTCCCCATGAATTATTAGCGAGTTGGACAAGGAGAGTTGGAAAAGAAGCTTCCTATATCAAAAAATAAAGGTAAGCCCTGTTGATTCATAATATAATAGAATATAGGAATTATCGAGCACGTAATAGCTCTCTAGTATCAAATCTATTAAATACAATATGAGATGTAACTTAAACGATGCCGCTATTGAAAATTTGCTGATCTATAATTGGCTGTGTATAAATGATGCAAGTGCACTAAGATATACATAGTCTAACTTTTTCGCAGCTTGAGGCATAAGCCCTTAATGCATTAGAGTCATAATTTATGCCCATAAAAATAGGTTGTCACATCACTTCAGTCCCATTTTTTGGCTTGCTTAGTGGATCAGACAAATCTACAGTACCTGCTCAGGGTGGCAAGCCATCACCGTTTAGATGATTCTTTGAGATGGCAGGCCGTTGAACGACTTAAAGCCGGGTATTCACAGGCTGCGATGGCACATTGGCTTTATGTGGCACTCAGTGTCGTCACGATGCTGTGGTAGCAGTTCCATAGATTTTGAGGGTGCTCTTGATTCCCTTTGGTGAGACAGCGCCCCTTGAACGTCTATATTTTGTAGAATGCCCTCAATCAGGGCCGTGCAAATGGTGATGTATTGGATGCGCCCACCAGGGACTCCGATCTAGGGGTTCCAATCGAGGAAGGCATCAAAGTCTCCACATAAATAAACGAGGCCCCTTAACCCCTTTTACATCTCAATCCCGAAGTATCTTTGCACGGCCCTGCCCTCAACAATTATATCTTCTTGTCAAGAGCTACTTGACAAACCGTTTCGTCACAATCAGATCCAAGCATAACCAGATTCTGTATCAAGTTTCTAAACGGTATCTTCAGAGATCTACCTTAGGACAGTTATCCTGGAACCTGGTGTTACAAGACTGGATAAAGAAATCATTTGAAAATACCAAGATAATTGCTTATGCTGATCTAGCAGTACTTGTTAGTGGTTACTCAAGATCTGCCTTGGAAGCATCAGCTAGAATAGTCCTAATAGACGTACAGAATTGGAATAAAGAAAATAAATTGAGGATAAGCACTCCCAAGGTCAAGGTCATGGTTCTTGGAGCTCAACTTGCCATTTGGCATCCACCTACATGTAAAAATGATCAAATCTCTATAGTCAGTGGCGCCTCTGTAGCCAGGATCAGCAGTGCATAGCATGCTTCTTGATTAGACCAGGATTCGAGCCCATGACCACCAAACATGGAGGATGCGGAAAGGTCAGGGAATGACCACCGCATATCCCCGGAGCAATATGGCCTTAGTTGATAATGCTCCTATAAAAACAACCGAACAACAACTATAGTCATAGAAACTTAATTGCTGGGTGTTATTATTGACCATAAATTGAATTTTAGGGCGCATCTGTTAAGCCTTGGTGTAAAATTTAAACACTTTTCCTCTAGATGATCTATATTTGTCCCTGTGGTTGCTTATGCTGCAAGGACATGGTGCAATAGGGTCAAAATTGTGCAGTTTCAAGCTAAATTGATGACACCAAGAGTATTTAATAATGTATGTAATTTTCTGAAACCTGCCATACAGTTTCGAGGGCTGCACTCCAGGTCCTGGCAGGTTTTCTGCCTCTCGGCTTACATGTGATTTACAGGATTGAGTTACAGACTTATATGTAAAATTCCCTCAAAACTCGTTGAAATCACAATTAATTTTCATTCGCATGTCAAACGAGAACGTAAAAAAATTTGGAATGAACTAATAACCCTTGACAATGTAGATGGAAAACTTCATCAGTTGGCTGTGTTATGAGAAAAATTTTCCCCTAATTGCTGACTGATCACGGTTCGATGAACACGAAATTATATTAATTTGAGTTGTCACCAACAGATCTATGTCCGTGTGGAGAGGTTGAAGACTGGCATCAAGTGCTGTATTCGTTTCCTAACTACACAGGTTTTAGGGCCAGGCTTAGGGAAACAGAGAGTAATCTTTCCACTAGTCAGGAGTCAGTGTTGGTGCAGAATGTAGATACCTAGCGAATGTTGCGGTCTTTTTGCAAAAGAAGCCTTTATGAGAATACTGGTACAGTCTCAGGTGACAGCAGTTATTCATGCCTCTGGCCCGAACTCAACTTGATCTGCAATTCGGTGTTTAGGACTAACTGTTTGGCTGTGTGTTTTCATCTGTTTATAGGACAATTGACTTCGCTGTTATTATTATTATTGAGAGAGAGAGAGAGAGAGAGAGAGAGAGAGAGAGAGAGAGAGAGAGAGAGAGAGAGAGAGAGAGAGAGAGAGAGAGAGAGAGAGGAATCACAAAGAAAGAGAAGAATGATGATATCCAGCTCAGGACCCTGGGTGTGCCTAGCCCATACTCACCAGTGTGAGCCCCTGGGTTTATGTTACCACTAATTACTAATGATGTCACATTGAGTATATTTTGTATACATTTGTTTAGTAAGTTTGTTTATAATTAAGTGATTAGTCATTCCTCTTGTTATGTTCAATTAATATGTTTTTAAAAATTGTGCCTTAAATCCTGGGCATAGCAACTTTGAGTGAAAAATAAGTCTCTATTGAATAATTGCTAGAAGTGAGTTATGGTTTTTTTTATAGCTTTTTGCTAAGTTTGCTATAAACTCTACGTGTAAGTATTTTAGAGGTCAGAGAGGCTTGCTTGGCTACAGACTATTCAACATGGCTATTGTTGATTGGATTGGTTCGGCTTGAGAGAAGTTCTCTCAAAGTTCTCTAATCGTTATCTAATCGTTACTTTATCTAATCGTTATCTTTTATATGTTAAAATTGTCGTTACTACGCAATGGATTTTTGATGTAAATTATTTTGAAGAGTGATTATTTGTTAATCCTGAGTGATAATTGTTTAGTTATGTAGTTAATATATGGTTAAGCAAAACTCAACCAGTTTTTGTTTTATTTCCCCTCCCCCCTTTCTTCCTGGTTTGGCCACCAGGAGCTTCTTACTCTTCCTCCCCTCCTCCTGGATTGGTCAGGAGGAGCCTCTTTTTTTTAAAATACAACATGGGAACTTCTTCTTCTTCTTCTGATTTTTTTTCCTCCTCTGGAGTGGGCTCCCAAAGGAATCTGATCCATCGTTTGGCAACATCAGGTTGGGTCAGAGTCTCGAATTCAGAGAGTATAAGCACTATTGGGACTGGCCGACCTTCCCATGGCGTGGATGAGTACCCAGAATCATTTCTCTAGGTGATTGATGCTTTTGGGTAGCCAAGCTGCCAGAATACAACAACAGAACACCATAATACACACAGACCTACATTATTTTACTGTCTGGTCCTTTTCTAGTGATATTGTTCGTCACAGAGTTACGAGGCAGAGTTGAACTGATTTTCTAGGCGCTGCACTTGACAAAACACGTCCACACACATGTATGGAAACAGTTTCAGGTGATAGGAACCATTACAAGAAGAGCTAGACAACAAGAACAGCAAGACGGAAGCCTACGATGTTCTGTCATCAACTGTCTCTTGAAGTTGCTGTGGCCACCAGTGAAAAGTATTTCTAACCGGACTGTGTTAAGAATGCTCCATTCAAGCGTACTATATGCAACGAAGCCAATGGTATGTGTCCCATTAACCTTATTAACCTGCAGAGATCGTCAAAACTGGTGCCAGGAACATGTGACTTGGAGCCCTGACAAATAGGGTACAGTTCTATTTTCTTATGAGTCCCGTTTTAGCCTACAAACAAACTCTAGACGTTATTTCATCCGGAGACAATGAGGAACGAGGTGCCCTACCTCCAACATCAGAGGAAGGGACACTTACAGTGTAGGCAGTGTTCTCTTCTGAGGTGGAATAATGATCAACGGTCGCACCCCTCTTCTTGTTTTTGATAGGGCTACTGTAACTGCCAGAGGTACCAAGACCAGAGACTCGAACTCTATGTGCAACTTTTAATGGGTGCTGCTGGCCTTGATTTTCTTTTCATGCAGGAACAATGCCATTGCACATATAGCTCAAGCGGTGGAGGAATATATTGAAAATGAAGATATCCAACGACTGCTGTGACCACCACAATTACTATACTTAAATCCGATTGAACATGTCTAACACCCTTGGCCATCGCATTGCATGCCGACGACCAACTCCTCGCGAGCTGAGGTCTACGCTGGTGGAAGAATGGAATTTGTTGCCACAGAATTTTATAGACACCGTTATATATCGCATGGTTCTCTGCTGTCAGGCGTGTTTAGCCGTAGGAGGAGATCATATGCTGTACGGATGTCGTGTGACCAAATTTCGAGCATATTGTATCAGTTTCTCTAATGTGACCTTTTTTTGGTAATTCTTATACAACCCCTGTAAATGTCTCTTATACCTATCCGAAGTTTCTCGCTGTCTCGTCATTTTGTCGTTATTGTATGCTACATACCACCATAAACAATTTTATTCCGCTTCATCGCATGCTGCACGAGTTCCACCATGTGTTTTATGTGTTCTGTTAATTTTGTCTAGCAGTGTACCAAAAAAGAGAAGCATTAAGGTTGGGTTGCCAATTGCATTGCTTCCTGTGGCTTTCAGACTTAAAATTTGAGACTTGAACGCAAGCATTTTTCATAAGATATTCAGATGTCAAAATGGAAAATTTTAAGAAACAGAATGCCCTTTAATTAAATATCTTACTTTTAAAAATCAAGCGTGTACACGACATTATAGATGTATGTAAACACCGAAGCTTTCAGTTTGTGGCATGCAATAGATTTTAATGAAATCCCGGACTGGACGTTACTATTCAAATATTCAGAAGGATTTTGAGTTCGTTATTTCCCACAAGAATGCTGTAAAGGGATATAAAAATTCAACTATGTTAATTCAAGGTACTTTACAAGTACTGTATATGCATGCAGAAGAGCCTGTCGCATCGTGGTGTACTAGTTATTTTATTATATAAATTAAAACATTTTAAAATGTCTTAATAACGGAAGATTGTATTGTAATATTTTAGATGCAATTCTATTAATATTTAGTATAGTGTATTTACATTCTTCAAGAAACGAAAACAAATTAGTTTGGTAACTGTTTTAAACCTCTAGGAAATGAATAAATGCTTTCTCTGAAATTCGTTCAACACTTGATCGTGTGTGACGTTTAGAGTAACTATCCAATCGGATTCACCAATCGTTCTCTCTCTGCTGTCTGCAACAATTGCAGGATTGGGTTATGTCGTTTGTGCTAAGCGTTACGCCTTGATGCAGTATGTGAACGAGAAAGTTATTTTCTTGTTTAAGGGCGTTCGTGGTCCTTCGTTGTGGATGTGATATTTTATTTAAACGGGTCGTATATATTTCTTGATTAACTAGTGCCTGATCGCGTACAGCTTCGTCCGTGGATATTATTTGTGTTGTAATTTAATACAAGGTTTAGGTAGACAAACGGCGTACCATGTCTGCGAATAATGCCAAATCGTCGTCCGTCGAAAGACCTATAAAAAGTAAGTTAATTTTGCATATTGCTATTTTTGTAATAATACTTTTATGGATGCATTTGTGTTGTAAACGGTTTAATTTATTTTACGTGCTTGTAAAACTAGGTTTAGTAACTTTCAATCATTGTATTATTACCATAATGCCTAATGGGTTTTATTATTTAATGGTAACCTGATTTCGTGAGTGATTTATTCGGAGTAATATTTCCCCCAACTTTTCATCCTGAATTGCATCACAAAGTAATTGTGATAATATTCTGTATTTTATTCGTCTCGTGGCTAGCGCGGTGATTACGATCTCAGATATGCACCGTGTGGAAAACACTTCAGTTTGGAGGTGGTGAGAATACTCTATATAGGCCTTTAACATGATTAGTAAAAAACAAACAAACTCTTGCTAGAGTTTGACGAGGGTTTCATGAGTTTCTCATCCAGCAAAACTAGTAAATCAACATAGAATACACGAATTTATAGACCTAATCGTTTTAGCTAATTCTATTTCGGCATATTTTAATAATAAACAGACAATACCCTATGCGCAACGAAAGTGGTTCTTATTTCTAAGTTGACTTGGTTGTGAACGATATTCAGAAATAGCATGTGGTTAGGGTTACTAGTTTGGCAAGATAAGCGCAAGCCTTCCCTTTTACCGGCTATACCTCTGTCCCGCAGGCATTTCTAGATTTTCAGCCCCTCCAAATTGTATATAAATTTCCTATGTAGCTTCATTTTATTAATGAAACTATTATCGTTCATCATTCAAGATGCTGCGTAGTGGTAAGATTTGTATTGTAACTCTACCAGCATTATACAGATGCATATTTCTTGCTCTGTTTTTTTATACAGCAGGTGCATGTTTTTTTCTTCGCTTCTCTTTAACGTTCCAGAACTTTCTCGGGTTTTCAGCCAGGTGTTTGGCTGCTCAGTATAGTCACAGTAATCGGCGATTGTGTGAATATATGTGATTCTGTTCTAGTATTACTATAGGGGGACACTAGACAAGAACTCGGCTGACAGGTGAGGTAAGGATATGGCACTATATATATATATTTAACCCCTGGGGCTCACATCTGGTGAGTATGGGCTTGGTACACCCAGAGTCCTGAGCTGTATATCATCATTCTTCTCTTTCTTGGTGATTCCTTCTACTTCTGTCTGTGTGTCTCTCTCTCTCTCCATCTCTCTCTCTTTCAGGGTAACTTGGGAATTTTTTTTTTTTTTGATGGTGAAGCATAAGCCTCAGGCTTCCTTGCACCTTATATTATTATTATTATTATCCATATGATGCAAGGAAGCCTGAGGCTTATCCTGCACCAGGAAAAAAAAAAAAGTTCCCGAGTAGCCCTGAGAGAGAGAGAGAGAGAGAGAGAGAGAGTCAAAAGTAGAAGGGAATCACCAAGAAAGGGAAGAATGATGATATCCAGCTCAGGACCCTGGGTATGCCAAGCCCATACTCACCAGATGTGAGCCCCCGGGGTTAGCTAATAATAATACACACACACACACACACACACACACACACACAACTGTGCCACGTTGATATTTGAATGTAAAATTATAAGTAGAGGTGCCATATCTCCTCTTAGGCAGTGTAATGTTTACCTTATTTTTTTTTATTAAGTAATAATACCAATAAAGTGAATTCAGAATGCATTTTTAAATTGATCCCTGAATAAGAAAAATACATGTTCATCTTCAGACAAACAATTCTTTTTTATTTGGAAAAAAAAAAAAAATGTGTGCGCACACATTAGCATTAGTAGAGGCATATGATGCAAGAAAGCAAGCTTATGCAGCATCAGCCAAAAAAAAAAAAAAAAAAAAAAAATACACTTCCACTTCACCCCTCCGTTTGTTCGAAATACCTGTCCATCTGAGCCTTAATTTATTTAGGCTATCAACTTCCACAACAAGGGATGGAAGTCTGTTCCACCAACCAACCAACTACCCGCTGGTTAAAAGCAAATTTTCGCACATCTATCCTACATCTGTCTTTCCTCAATCTGAATTTATGCCCTCTCAGGTGATTATTCTGAGGAAGAGGAGAAACATATTTCTATATATTCCAAGTATGATTTTGAACTGCTGGTCAAAATATTTGGACAACAATTCCACTACCAAGTGAATAAATACAGTATCTAACTTATATTTCCAACAGAATTTTGTATATACAAGTTAATTTATATCAAAAACACTGATTTCTGTTCATTGGCAGAATTATATAATAAAATATATAATTTATATAAAAATATTTTGAGAGCCAAGATTTATGCTCCAATTTTTCATAAATCTTTAACTTCACAAATTTGTAGTTTGTAGGCAGTTTCGTGAATATAACCCATATGAGGGGTAAAATTCTGTTATAATTTGTTTAAGAGGCACTGGAGTTTTGTCTATTTTTCCTCAGGCACTAGGTGATCATGATCCTAACTTGATATAACACAAAAATATACCTTGTCCTCTATTTCACTTGTCTTGAGAATGAAGTTTTTTTTTTTTTTTTTTTTTTTAAGAACTTCATCAAAAAGATGGGAAGACTGCATGCTGAATTTTTCATAAAGCTGAAATCGTTGCTTGAGTTTAGTGGTTTGCATCCAAATCTTGAGGTTCATTTTCTGCCTATACCAAAGTTTGCCACAGTTAGTTATTAATCAGTCCAAACTGGATTTTGAACATAAGAGTAAAAAACTTGTTTCTTTTCCAAATGGTATTTGAATTATCTGGTCTCTTTCCAAAGCTTTTGGCCACAACTTTTGCCATCTATACTTGCACCACTGTTAAACACGATAGTTCTATGGCCACTCCAGTTAATGATATAGCTGACTTACTAGTATCCTACTTTTCTTCTAATAACGTTTGCAGTACACCCTGCTTAGTGCTTCCTGTGGTCTTACATCCAAAAGGATGTCAGAAGAATTATAAACAGTCAGTGCCAAGAAAGCTCCAGGTCGTAATGGTATTTCTCTACTTTTCTCAAAACCTGTGCTTTTGCACTTGCTTATGTTCTGTTGCCTTTTTTAAACATTTTCTTATTTCACTGGTGTTTTTCCTTATGCTTGGAAATTTGTTCATATCCAGCCAGTTCCTAAACAAGGTGACAGATCCCCCCCCCCCTCCAGTTATCATCCCATTACATTTACCTCTACTCCTAAGATAATTGAGAAATCCATTAATTGCCAACCCCTAAACACCTTCAATTTCCATCAGATCAGTTATCACCAGTATGGATTTTGTCAGTGTCAATCCACTGGTGATATACTGTCTTATGTTAGCATTAGCATTGGCAAATGGTGTAAGAAAGCAAGCTTATACAGCATCAACAAAAAAACCACAAGAGCTTCCCATTTCACCTATTCATTCCTGTACCTGGCCATTGTAGGTGTTGCCATCCATTTCCT
Organism: Mastigoproctus giganteus; assembly: GCF_048544385.1. Taxonomy (NCBI): domain Eukaryota; kingdom Metazoa; phylum Arthropoda; class Arachnida; order Uropygi; family Thelyphonidae; genus Mastigoproctus; species Mastigoproctus giganteus. The sequence goes on along the minus strand of NC_143582.1, from coordinate 71,616,863 downwards.
ATTTTTACCCATCTATGGAAAAATCCACTGGAAAATTTTGAAACCCAAGCAATTACTCAAAAGGTTTTTGATTGTGTTTGGCATAAAGGTCTTCTAAATAAGCTGCCATCTGGGAGATTGTCAACTGTTTTGGGATGTAATTGGTTATCCAGTTTTCTCTCAAACTGCTCCCAGTCTGACTCCACAAGAAAAAGTTTTTGCTGCTATATCTAAATACCATCTATGGGAGCTTTTAGAATATCACTGGGCTACAACCTGTATATTGAGGTGCATTACCTTCCCCTCCCCCCCACTGCACCTCAGGAGTTACTGTTTGATCCTCGTTATACCATAATAAACCTAATGAAAATTGCTTTGTGGGACTTGGATTGGAAGAGCTCATGCACAAAGTAAAAGTAAACTGCAGCCATTATCAACCCACTGCAGGATGGAAGCCTCCTCAACAATTCATGTTGAGGGAAATGGACCATAATCTGCCACGCTGGTCCAGTGTGGGTTGGCAGATTGACTGTATTTAACAGTCAGGGCCTTGAACCCCGGTCTACTCAAAGAGCGTGTGCTATTGCACTCCCACTCCTGACCACTCGGCTATGGAGGCTTATGCACAATTGGACATTAACTTCCAGATATAGAATAGAATAGAATCTTTAATTGCAGCAGTGATAGACATACAATTAGTCCCGTCACGGCATGGTGGTGCCAGTGATTATGTTGCAAATATCTTCCAAATGTTGCTATTTCTGAACCTCCCTGGACTCTATTCTTAACTGTTTGTGATAATTTGTCTCAAATGGGGAAAATGCTTCTTAGCAAAAAACTTTCAGCAGATACATGAAACACCTTGGAAAACTTGGGAGAAACTACTATATATATCTATACTGATGGCAAAACAGATGCAGCTGTAGTTGCAGCAGTTTCTTCTCAGTAGCTGTATCTCTTGCTACTGAATGCAGTATATATATGTGTGTGTGTATATATATATTTAAATAATGTTGGAAAAACGGAATATTTCAAAATAAAAATAATAAAAAGGAGGGTACAGCATACATCAGGGGCAGCAAAAAGCATATTCCTCTACACGACGCTTGAAATATAATCATATAAATTAAAATAAGCTATAAAATAATAATAATAATTGTACTGCCATCTATAGTTTATTATTCGTTTAGTATTAGTATTAGTATTAGTAACGGCCGCATGGTGCAAGAAAGCCTATGGCTTATGCTGCACCAGCCAAAAAAAAAAAAAAAAAAATTAAAAAAAAATAAATCCGAACAAAACAATGATAAAAACAAAAATAAAAATAAATAACTAAATAATAATAATTAATAAAATAAATAAAAAGGAAATTAAACCTATCATCCTATGTGCTTCCCTTACCCGAAAGTACTATCCAGATGACCTTTGAATTTCCCCAAACTGTCGGCCTCTACCACCCATGAAGGCAACTTATTCCAGTAATTTATAACTCGCTGGCTAAAATAGAACTTCCTGCAATCCAATCTAAACATTTCCCCCCGTAACTTGAATTTATGTCCCCTAGTTCTAGCATCATTTATAATCTTGAAAATTTTGTCCTCATTCATTTTACTGATGCCTCTCAGAGCCTTAAACACCTCAATCAAATCTCCTCTAAGGTGTCTAGTTTCCAAACTCTGCAACCCACATATTCGAAGTCTTTCTTCATAAGGACGCCCTTTTGCCGATCTCACCAGGCGAGTTACCCTTCTTTGCACCCTTTCAAGAAGCTCGATGTCTTTCTTCAGGTGCGGTCTCCATACTTGAACACAGTATTCCAAGTGTGGTCTAACATAAGCCTTATATAATGGGATTATCACGTCCCTATCTCTACTTGCAAAAGTTCGATAGATCATTGATAGGACACCATGGGCCTTCCTTGCAACCTGTTTACAATGCTCAGAGAATTTCATGGCTGACCGTATCGTAACACCCAAGTCCCTTTCCTCCAGTACTGGCTTTAGTTGAACTCCACCAAGTGAATAAGTTTTTTTGGGATTACTGTTTCCCAGGTGTAATACCTTACACTTTGTTGGATTAAAGCACAGCTGCCATTTTTCTGACCATTCCTGAAGTCTATCTAGGTCTCTCTGAAGAAGCTCAGCTTGACAGTGATCATTAACTACTCTCCCAATTTTAACATCATCTGCAAATTTAGACATCACGCCCTCTATCCCTTCATCAATGTCGTTTATGAAAATTAAAAACAACAGTGGTCCTAATACTGATCCTTGGGGAACCCCACTTCTTACATCAACCCAATCTGAGGAATAGCCATTTATCACAACCCTCTGCCTCCTGCCCTGAAGCCATCCTTCTATCCATCTAAGGATTTTCCCAGTGATTCCAACCTGTTCCAGCTTATAAAGCAACCGCTCATGTGGGACTGAGTCAAAAGCTTTGCTGAAATCTAAATAAACAATGTCGAAATTATTCCCTAAATCCAGCTCGTGAGTGACCCTTTCGAAATAGCGAACCAGATTTGTTAAACATGATTTTCCCTTTACGAAACCATGCTGAGTATCCTTGAGAATTTCAATTCGATCCAAATGATCCTGAATTCCACCCTTGATCATTGCCTCCATGATTTTCCCTACTACTGAAGTCAGACTGACAGGTCAGTAATTTCCAACTTCACTTTTAGAGCCACCCTTATGTATGGGAGATACATTTGCACTTTTCCAATCCAAGGGAATCTCCCCAGAGTCTAATGATGCTCGCATAATTAGCCTCAATGGTTCAATGCACTCGCTTGCCGCCTCTCTTAAGATTATAGGGTATATTCCATCAACTCCAGGAGCCTTACTGGTCTGTAGGCTCGAAAGTTTTTTTCATTAAATAATCTTGCGAAATTTCAATATCATTAATTACATATTTTTTAACTTCGCTCCCACAATTTCCCTTTGCCACAAAAGGCTTTTCATTTGTAAATATCGATGCAAAATAACTGTTGAGTTCATCTGCAACGGCAGCTGGTGTATTTATTACTATCCCCTTTCCCTTACATAAAGGTCCGATCTGGTTTGTCCTGCTCTTCTTGGCATTTATATATGTGAAGAATTCTTTATCCCCCCTCTTTGCTCTGTTTGCTAGTGATTTCTCATAAACTGCCTTTGCCTGTCGAACCTTTTCTGTGGCTCTATTACACATCACCTTGTAGCTGTTATAGGCTTCAGTACTTTTTGTTGTTCTGTAACCTTTCCATGCCACCTTTTTCTGCTCAAGTAATGCGGCAACTTCACTAGTCATCCAACTTGGAACCCTCCTCGTGGAGTATTTTTTTAATGGTATATACGCATTCAAGGCATCTGTGATTAATGTTTTAAAAGCGTACCACAGTTCAATTGTATTCATTCTCTGCGCGATATCTACCCAGTTAATAGAGGCCATGTAGTACCTTAAGGCATCGTAATTTCCTTTTCTGAAATTAAAACCCATTCCTTTGCCTTTTACTTCTGCTACCTCTCTCGTCATCATCCACCGTAGAACTCCGTGATCACTTCCTGCTACTGGTTCCTCTACTGTCAGCCCTGTTATGTCATCTGATTCATGTGTGATGATGAGGTCTAGGATACTCTTTTCTCTAGTATTTTCCCTGACATGTTGATACAAATAACAGTCATCTAGTTGATTTAAATTTTGTTCCCCATGTCGAGTTTCCTTCCCATTTACTCCAATCAATTAGAGGCAGATTGAAATCACCCATAATAAGGCATTGACGCTTACTTGCCCATTCCATTTGCATGTAGAGGCTTTTGTCATAATCTTCACAATCACCTGGTCTGTAGATTACTCCTACTCGCATTATACCTTTGTTTCCAACTATCTCACACCATACAGACTCTATACTAGCATGTGAAACGTCTGAATCCGGGAAAGCTATCGTCGCACTCAGGCTGCTTCTGATAAGAAGCATTACCCCACCACCCCTTCTATCTAACCTATCCTTCCTAAATACATTATACAAGCCGTACTGAAATTCATCATCCCCAATTTCCGGGTGGCACCACGTCTCTGTAAGCCCTATTATGTCCGCGTTACTTGTTTTAACCAGCAGTTCGAATTCGCTCATTTTATTGACGACACTTCTAACGTTACTGTATAAACAATTAAGATTTACTGTTCTTGTATATTTAACAACCCTAACACAACCCTTGAAGTTTTTTAGGCTCTCTTCCCTCGCATTAGCTACCCGCCCACGTGAAACGTTTGTGCCCCCAGAACATCTAGATAATACGTCCAGTTGGGGTAACAGATAAGAACTCTTGAGGTATGTGCAATACTCTTGAGGTATGTGCAATACTCTTGAGGTATGTGCAAAACTCTTGAGGTTTATATAAACCTGTTAAGTTTACTTTTGTCAGTAGTGTGGCTTTGCACTGGAGTGCTCATCTCTGTACTATTTTTGATTTTTGCTGCATCAAGACCACCACTGTTCAATTCCCTGCATTGGCGGTTTGATCTGGGGATTGGTGTGGCAGACTGATCTTACGATCGATTCTCCTTTGCGGCAATTTGTTTAGTGTTCGAAATGCAGCGATTCCCTGACCATTATTGCCCTTGTGGTCCTCTGTCGAGATGGGGCATAATGGTCAGTCTATTTTTGTCATTTTTGTTTTGTTTTGTTTTATTGTAGTGGTTTAAATCTGTTTGGTGATATTTCACATAAATTTGGACCTGGTGCCTGTCACAGGGGCCACCGTTAAATTTCTATTTAATTGGCTCTTAAATTTCAAAGAATTATTATTCGTTCATTTAGATTTTCTAAATTAATTTAGAGTTTCTGCTGCAATATTTTTACTCTTTTTACCCCTCTCTTCCCTCCCTGCTTGATTTGAAATTAAGTTTAATTTTGTCTTTTCGCTCTTGTCTTGCTGCTGGCATTATTTTATTTTTATTTTATACCTTATTTTAATTTATATGATTTTATATATATATATATATATATATATATATATATATATATATATATATATATATACATATATATATATATATATATACAGTAAACCCCTGCTATTCGCGGTATCTGTATTCGTGGTTTCGCGTATTCACTGATTTAATATAAAATAAAACCTAAAAAAATGTGAATTTTAAAGCGCCGTGAACATTTTCCGCCATAAAAAAACATGGGCGTGGCTAAAATTCTTTCCCTATCAAAACAGTGCTCAGTGGGTGGGGGGAGAGGGGTGACAAAATCCCGGCGTGGATGTTTCTCGCTAATCCTTGTTCAGTATGTGTTATGCGCTTGTCATGGGAGGTTTCGTCGTTTGCTTTTAATTTATATGCTTATCAATTTATAAATTGGTATGCTTACAAAAATGATAAATCTACCGTTTTGCAGCGTAAAACACTTTTTCGAGCGTGTTAATGGAAGAAAGTGACTTTATTGTGGACAAGTTCTTTCTAACCCGTACAAAAATATGGCTACGAATAACAAAGGAAATGTGAAAAGATCAAAGAAGGTGATGACATTAGCGAATAAAATTGAGTTATTAGACAAAATTTCTAATGGTGAAAGTGTCTCCTCAGTGGCAAAACATTATAAAATCAATGAGTCAACGGTACGATCAATCAAAAAATTGGAAGAAAAAATCCGCTGTAGTGTCTGTGAAAACGCGCTAATTGCTTCAAAAATTTGCTCTGTAACTCGTGATGTTAAGTTAGAAAAAAATGGAAAAAGCTTTAAATCTGTGGATAGAAGACCGAACTCAAAATAAAATTCCGTTAAGTTCACTCATCATTCGTGAAAAGGCAAAACTCCATTATCAAAACTTTAGCGAAACTGGTGATAGCTCTGGCGGGATAAGTTTTTTAGCTAGCAAAGGCACTGGTTTGAATGATTTGTTTGAAATTTCTAATAAATATTACATTTAATATTAAATTGTTTCTTATTTTCATTTTGATGCCATATGCTTGCATTTCACTATGTACTGTCTAGGTACGTAGTCATATTATGAAGGTACATATAATACATACATAGACACAATTTTAGACTAGTTTTTCTTATATACTGTATTTCATACTTTGGAACGGAACCCCTTTATTACTATGGGAGCCATAACTCAGTATTCGTGGCATTTCTCAAGAACGTAACCCCCGCGAATAGCGGGGGTTTACTGTATACACACACACACACACACACACACACACACACACACACACACACACACACACACTGCAGAATTGTATGTAATGAAACTAGCCCTAGATAACAACAATCATGATTTCAAGCATGCTCTGATATACACAGACTGCTAAGTGCCTGCCAGATCTGATCTAGATTGTCACTGTCAGACATCCAACCAGATGGTCACCTTCTAATGGATCCTGGTTATTTTGGCATGACTAGGAATGAATGTGTGGATCATACTGCTAAACATCCCAACACTGGACTTGCCAGTCACCTGAACGTACCCTACACTGACTACAAATCCATTATTAAAACAGTGACAAATTCAAATCAATAATAAACTCCTGCAGAGGGGGGGGAAAACCCACAGCAGTGGACATTTAGTTTCAGGAGAAGCAGGCAAGAAATGATTCTGGAAAGACACTGCATTGGTCATTTCCATCTAACTCATCTGTATCTGCTTATGGGATGGGAGAGAATCCTCCTCAGTGTTCTTTCTACCAGTGCTGGCTAGCAGTCAACCACCCACACACTTTTTGATTAGACCGGGGGTTCAAGCCCGTTACCACCAAATACAGAGGATGCGGAAAGGTCAGTGAATGACCACCGCATATTCCCGGAGCAATATGGCCTTAGTTGCTAATGCTCCTAAAAACCAAACAACAAACAAACAGTCAACCACATCCTCATTGAATGTCCTAAACAATAAAATATTTGGAAATTCAACTTTAACTCCTAACCAACTTGTAGGAACAATTGACTTTCTCACACTGATGCCAATTTTGAGGAATTTTTTTTTTTTTTTTGCTAAACAAGCACACTATGGCTCTGGAGGCCCTGGAGCCAAAAACTCTCAAATACAACTCTGACCACTCACTGTGGGTAGGCACACTATAGCCCCGGCAGCTTATGTGCCCCTAACCCCCCCCCCCACACACACACAGTGGTTAATGATAGATAATGGCTCTCTGTCTTCTAACTTCTCCATTAATGCTGATGTTAAATCTCTGGGAAATGTGACATATCTGAGTGAACAGTTATAACCATCCTCCACGAACATTTGAGGATGACTGTCATGATGGTGGGTTCAAGATTTCTGACCCCTGTGCAGAAGCAATTCAGAGTACAGTGTTGTGAGAAAAATTTAGAGCTTTATGGAAGGGATCCTGAAACTTTTGTCTCCAGAATTGTTACGGGTTATGAAACATGGGTTCATCACTGGGATCCCGAGACCAAGCAAGAATCAATACGATGGAAGCACAAGGGTTCTCCCTCACCCAAAAAATATTGGACACAACCTTCAGCTGGCAAGATTATGGTCATCATTTTTTGGGATGCTGAGGGAATTTTGTACATTCACTACTTGGAACACAAGCAGACAGTCGCTGGGAAGTCATATGCATCCATCCTGTACAACCTAAAGGATGTCAAAAAAGAAAAAATGCCATGGAAAACTTTCCATAGGTGTGCTGATTCTTCCCGCAATGCACCAGTGCACAGACCACGTGTTGTTGCTACTGCTTTGAGAGACTGACTTTCCAGAACTTACCCATCCACTTTACAGGCTGGATCTGGCCTCCAATGATTATTTCCTATTGACACCCCAAGAAAAATGTACGTGGATGTCACTTTGCTGATGATAATGAACTGAAGTCTGCTGTTTCTGCATTCTTTGATGGACAGGACAAAGAATTTTATTTGTGTGGCATTTTTCTCATTGCCAAGAAAAAGGAACAGGTGTATTGACATTCGGGCAGTTACATTGAAAAATAAAAACAGATTTTTGCCTTTATCTCATTTCTTTCATTGGTAGTCATCGACCTTCCTGTATGTCATTGACAAGATATCATGAGCTACTCTTGCAGCCTTTTTGCACTGTTCAGAAAACTTTGTATATGACTGCACAATTACCCCCAGATCCTTTTCATTCTCCACTACCCTGAGTGTAGTACCACCCACTTAATACGGTACGCTGGGGTTACTGCTACCCATATGCAGTACTTTACATTTGTCAATGTAAAACTTCAGTTGCCACCTCTCAGCCCATCTGCTCAACTCTTCCAGATTCCGTTGCAGTAGCATACTATCAATTCTGTGATTAACAACCCTGCCAACTTTCTTATCATCTGCAAGCTTAGACATTAATCCTGATATACCTTCATTAATATAATTGATAAATACTGAAAACAATGGACCAAACACCGAACCCTGGGGGCCTCCACTAATAACATTAGTCCATGAAGAGCAGTGTCCAATGATAGCCACTTTCTGTCTTCTCCCACTCAACCACCCTTTTATCATTGTAGCAACTTGCCCTTAATGCCATGCTGCTCCAATTTTTACAGTAGTTTTCCATGTGCTATGGTATCAAAAGCTTTCTTAAAATTCAAGTACTGTATATGATATCATTTGCATCCAATTCCTTTGTCACCACATAGTATCCAATCAAATTTATCAGGCAAGACTTCGCCTTAACAAACCCATGCTGTGTCTGAACTATAACTGCAATCTTGTCTAGATGATCCTGCATCGTTTCCTTAACCTCCATTATTTTCCCTGGAATAGAAGTCAAACTAACATGTCTGTAATTACTTGTCACCCTTTTATCCCCTTTATGAATTGGGGGATGCATTTGCACATCTCCAGTCCATGGGAACCTCTACAGAGCCCAAGGAAGCTTTCATAATTATGGCTAAGGGTTTGCTTACTTCCTTTGCTGCCTTCTTTAATATAACTGGATAGATCCCATCCACCGCAGATGCTTTCCTTATGTTTAACTTCAACGATTTCTCCTGCACTTTGCTCTCAGTTATTACAAAATCATGTAGCTCCCTGTTAGTTTGATAAACTTCTGGCATTCCACTCCTTGAATAACTCCTCGTGTGAATGTAGATGCAAAATACTCATTCAGTTTATCAGCTAACTGAGTATGATCATCAATAGTCAAACCCACTATGTTAAGTGGACCAATCTGATTTGTCCCTTTCCTTCTAGAGTTTACATAAGTAAAGAACCCTTTGCTGTTTTTCTTGCATCCTTTGCCAAAGATTTCTTGTAATCTGCCTTTGCTTGCCTAATCTTCTTTGTGACTTAATTAGAGTAGCTTATATCTGCCATAAACTTCTGTGTCGCCTGATAATTTATATGCATCCCATGCATTTTTCTTTTCTGCCATGAGCCATATTAATTCATCTGATATCCATTTAGGTCAAACCCTGAACAGTAATATTTTATATAGTGTTATAAAGTTCTTTTCATTTTGTTACACATTAATATTAAGGTTTATACTAATATATATCATTAAAGGTTTGCAGAATTGAACTGCATTTATAAAGTTTATTATTATTGTAAATTTTATAACTATTAATGCAATGGAAGGTTAATTTCACTTATTTCTACCTGTTTTCTAGAGATGATGGTTATGCTTTCTACCCTACCATATAAAAAGTGCAATTAATTATGTAAATTAATTGTATTTGTTAAATGCAATTAATTGATATTATCAATTAAAAAATAATTAACCTTTATTTGAAAAAAATAGACTTCCATCTTATTTTTTTCTTAAACTAAACTTTTATGTTCAATTTGATTCTCATAGTGACTTTGCAGATAGGGCATATCAGGTTTTATGCCCGGATTATGAAATTTTTACTCATATAAAGAAAATTTCTGTATTAGGTCTTATACAATTTTGACTGATTTTTTTTTTTTTTTTTTATGCTTGCAACAAAAGTTACTTGTAAATTTTTTTTTTTTTTTTTTTTCTCCCTCTTCCTCTTCTCTTTGTAATATGATAGTTGAACCTACATGTTCTTTGGCACAGTTTCACTGCCTTCTCACTTCTACTATATTTGACTGTTTAGGAAGCTGCTTTTTTGTACCAAGATACTCGTATCCTGAGTAACTCATCTGAATACTTTGAGAAATTTATCAGTTGAATAAAGCTGTACAATGAAAGGCTATTCAGTTGAAAATAATTTAGTGATTTAATGCTTCTATTGCATTGTTAAGTGATTGTATACTTTAGGATAAAAAGGTATTTAAAGATAGAGGCAATTAATACAAAGTTGTCATTGTTTTCGATCTTCTATTTAAAAGTTGTATATTGTAATTACATACTGAAAGCCGGAGTATATGACTGTAATAACAAGTACAGTCGTTAATAATTAAAGATCTTCCACACAAGCAACTAAATATCTTTAGTTGCTTGTATGGAAAACAAATGAAATATTAGTATTGGCAAAGAAACAAGCTTATATAACACCACCCTAAAAAAAAAGTTAATAAATAAAAAGTCACATTTTAATAATATAAAGTAACAAATATTTCCGTGGATCCTTTAATGTACCCATTTCTTTCAAATATGTATTTACCAATTCCTCCTTAAATTTAAGTGATTTTCCAACCTCTACAAGAGTAAGTAGGTGTTTATTCCAATAATCAATCATTCTTTGAGTGTAGGGAACTTTTGGACATACAGTCTGTAATCATTTATTTAATTTGTTGAAGTAGCATACCTTGATTACTCATAACTACCCTGCCTGCCTTTTTATCATTAGCAAACTTAGAAATTAAACTTGAAATAAATATCATTAATGAATATTAGAAATAAACGGCCAAGAAATGAACCTCGTGGAACCCCACTCATAATATTGGTCCATGAAGAGCAGTGTCAATTTAAAACTACACTGTCTACTGTCATTTAGCCATCTCTTTATCTATAGCAGTAACTTGCCCTTAGCTTAACTAGTTGCAACCTTTGACGTCTGCACCTGTATGTGTTGAAGGTGATGCTGGTATTCCAGATCAGCATCACTGGGATCCCACAGCCTAGTTTCCAGGCTAACACCATAGGAATCCGGTGTGCTTACCATGTGCTGCAATCAGTAGAAACTTGGAAGGGGGGGTGGATCCTGGTGGTTGAGGAACTCGGTTTCAACACTCCGCTTTGGCCCCTTCTTTGACAAGATGGATGGCTTGGTAAGGAGTGCATTTGCCTGCAAGGGTCACCTGTGTTGATGCCATGCCCCTATTCTCATGGGGGGGGGAGAGAGAGAGAGAGAGAGAGAGAGAGGATTCAGGCTTCAAGAGGTGCTGGTTTGGTGTCTGGATAGCCCTGGCATCCTGCTCCAGAGTGCATTTATTGCTTCCGAGTGCTGAAGGGGTAGCCTTGGTGTCCTGTTCCAGAGTGCATTTATTGCTTCTGAGTGCAGAAGAGGTAGTGGGCATCCCATTTGGGCTTTGTGGTGGGTGGGAAGTGCCTGGGCACTGAACCAAACAAAAAATCCCCATGAATGCTGATAATGTAAACTTCTAGGGGCTCCAACATGGTTCCTACCAAATATTAATTTAGATGACCAGAATATTACCAATGTAGCAAAACAGCCAAGAATGGAAATAAAATCAGGATACACCACACTTCCTTGTAATCCATTCAACTTCTGAAAAAGCTTGTAATCCATTCAACTTCTGAAAAACCCATTGAAAAATGTCACCCTTCTTTATTCAGAAGGGGTTGGTGGGGTTGCCGAAATCAGTCAGGTGGCTACCCTCTGTTGATATTTTAACAGAACGATGTTCCGAAAAGCATTCGGAACATCCTAGCCAGAACCTGAATAAGCTATACTCACCTTGCTCATCTGATTCTGCTCACAGGAAACGATCCTCCTCAATGCATGCACTGCTTGCAACCACTATCAGTAAAGCACATCCTCATTGAATGTAGCTCATTCAACAGTGCCTAACAGTCTACTTTCAGATCCCTCTCAAACCTGCAAGAACCTTTGTCACTCAGCAGCATCATAGGTAATGATGCAAAACCCTCCAAAATTTTTCTCCTACCTTAAATGAATTAAAATGTATGATCGATTCTAATTGCTCACAAAGTGCAACAGAAACTCCCATAACAATTTCTTCAAGTCGTCTATCGGGGGAATTCTGATTACTTTTACCTCTCATAAGTCTCTAATTTTGTGGCATGATCCTCGAGTGGGATCTTACAGAAGTGTCAGGAAGAAATCTGTTCTGAACTTAAGCCATAAGAAGATGCAGCTGTAAAGAGAATATTTGTGCATAGGGATGGACTAAAAACCCATTCATTACTTTTAATATGCCAATATCTCCTAATGAGATTAAAACTGGACACCTGCACTGCACTGCACAGTAATGCCAAATGTATCAAATCCCTTAAGATGCTTCAAGTATCAAAAATACAGACATTTGCAAATGGCCTGTTGTGGTGCTCTTGCATGTACTCTGTGGTGCAAAGGACCACACAATTATGATATGTTCAGCTACAAAACTTGTATGCATCAACTACCAAGGAAAACACTCTACATCCTCAAATGCATGCTAGCAGGTGGATGGAGGAAAAAGAGATACAGAAACTGAAGGCAGATCTGAACATATCCTCTCAGGAGTCAAGAAAATCAGTGAAGCCAATAATAGCAATAAAGCTACATATGCTGAGAAAGCAGTAAAGCATTCCAATAAGATGCAAACTGATATGAATATTCCCCCAAAGGAGTCATTCACTCCCATTGTGCACTATTTATTGAGCTCTCAAAAACCCAGTCAACTGCCACTCCAGTAACGGTACTTCTGTGCTCTCTTATTACTAAAAAAAAAAAAAAAAAAGTGTGAAAGAAAAACCAAAATCACTGGAAGAGCCACCTGCAACAAAAGAACAAATGGATCTTGAAATGAAGGAGGTTTTTGGAGCTCTTTGATTTCCTCTCTTTGCAACTTGACTTTCTCCAGTCCAAATTTCCTAACAATGAGGTAATTTTCCTTGGTAATTTTAATGTTCACAACTCCAGCTGGCTTCCGTTTTCTAGTCACACCGACCCAGCTAGTCGAGATGCTGAGGCTTTTGCAATTACTAATGATCTTGCACAGATTGTTCATTTACCTACAAGAATACTGGACAATCCTAATCATACAGCTAATACGCTTGATTTTTTTCTCACAAACAACCCTTCTAAGTACACGGGGCGCCTCCGTAGCCAGGTGGGAAGGAGCAGCAGTGCGTAGCACACGCTTCTTGATTTAGACCGGGGTTCGAGCCCGTCACCACCAAATACGGAGGATGTGGAAAGCTCAGGGAATGACCACCGCGTATCCCTGAGCAATATGGCCTTAGTTGCTAATGCTCCAAACAAACAAACAACTATGATCTAAGTACACGGTCGAAGTGAGAGGTCCTTTAGGCACTTCAGATCACAACTTGGTGATTGTCTCTTCTCCAATGAAACCTTTATCTCATGGCTATTTCCAACCTCTTGTTGTTTGGCATTACAAGAATGCAAAATGGGATGACCTGCGAGACTTCTTTTCTTTGGTCGGATTACTGTTTCAAAACTTCTGATGTCAGTGTTTGCTCAGATCGTGTCAGTGAAATTATTCTTGCAGGAATAGAATCCTTTATCGCACACTCCACTTTAAAATCTCGTCCTTTATCTAAATCTTGGTTTTCCAATAAATGTGCTAATGCTGTTCAAGAGAAGAATGTTGCATATCGTAATTGGCTTGTTTCTAATTCTTCAGTTTCATTTTCTGCCTACATCAAAGCTCGCAACAATTGTAAAGCAGTTATTAACCAGTCCAAACTAGAGTTTGAACAGGCCAAGAGTAGAAAACTTGCTTCTTGCCCTAATGGTAGCCAAGCATTCTGGTCTCTTGCCAAAGCTATTGGCCGCAACTTTTGGCCATCTCTGCTCCCACCTCTGTCCAAACCAGATGGTTCTGTTGTCACTTCAGCCAAGGATAAAGCTGACCTGCTAGCATCCCATTTTTCTTCCAACTCATGTAGGTTAGCAGTGTCGATCCACTGGTGATATTCTGGCTTATGTTACCCATTTATGGAATAATTCAATGGAAAGGTTCGGTGAAACACAAGTAGTTGCCCTTCACATCTCAAAGGCTTTCGATTGTGTTTGGCATAAAGGTCTTCTAAACAAGCTTCCATCTTATGGTTTGCCAACTGTTTTTAGTAATTGGTTATCCATTTTTCTCTTTGATCACTCACTGAGGGTGATGGTAGATGGCTCTCTGTCTTCTAACTTCTCCACTAATGCCGGTGTTCCCCAACGTTCAGTTCTTTCCCCCACTCTTTTCCTCTTGTATATTAATGACCTTCTTCCATTGACTGGAAATCCTATCCATAGTTTTGCCGATGATAGCACATTGCATTCCACTTTCCATTTTGAGAAACCTTGTCCTGCTCAATCAGCTTCAATTTCTCGAAAATCTGCTACCAATTCCTTAACGCTGATCTTCAGGTAATTCTCCAGTGGGGCAAAGACAACTTAGTTGATTTCAACCCTTCTAAAACTCAGTCTTGCCTTATATCTCGCAGAAAGGATTCTTCTGCTCCTATGCTTAACTTTAGTGACACTCTGATTTCTAGGCAAAATGATATCTCTTTTGGGAATTACCCTGACTTCTAATCTCTCTTTGCACAAGCACATTACAAATATTGCTTCTTCATCTAAAAAACTTGGTTTTCTTTTTCGCTCTCGACGTTACTTTTCTTCCAAACAGCTGCTCACTCTGTATAAATCGCAAATCCGCCCTGCCATGGAATATTGTTCCCACATCTGGGGTGGTGCCCCAAAAACCTCTCTCAGGCTTCTTGATTCCATTCAGAAGAGGGCAGTTAGGTTAATTAATGACTCATCTCTATCAGAGTCTCTGCACTTGCTGTCTCATAGACGTACTTCTGCTGCATACCTCTTCTACAGATAATTCCATGGGCACTGTTCTTCTGAATTAGCTTCTATAATTCCTGCTCTCTCTCTTTCAAAACAGTCCGAACACGTGCCGTCACCAGCCAACATCCATTTACTGTCCGACTTCAAACTCACAGAACCAACTTTTCATCTTCCTCGTTTATTCATTCAACTGCCGTTTTCTGGAACAACCTTCCTTCATACGTATTTCCTGAAAATTACAGTCTACAGAAGTTTAAGTCCAATGTCAACAAATATCTTCTTTTGTCTTCTCAACCTCCAACCCAAGCACAATACTAAGTACTATAGGTTCTAACACCTCATGTTTGGGGTTTACATAAAAAAAAAAAAAAAAAAAAAAAGTACTGGATGATTCAGTCTTTTAACTCTTTGCAGAAGAGGAAGAAATGGACCCAGGCCAGCATCCTTTCTTTCTTTCCAAAGAAAAGTAATTCAGTAGTGAGAAAACAAAGCCCACAGCAAGGACCCAATTAATGACACAATGAAGTATATCACAGAAAATGTTGACCAAGCAGTGGTAGTGGCAATTGCAAAGACACTGACTTGGTTTTCCACCATTCTCTAAATCATGATAGAATGTACAGGGTTGTTAAAATTAAAGTATCCCTATGTAGAGGGCCCTGGAGTGAGTTCTAAGGCTCATACTGAAGAGAAATTTGGACAACAGGTGCAAAAAGAATGCACTTGCCTTTTATTGGGAAAAAAAAATAGTTACAAAATTTGTCACTATATGGCACCGAGGCAATACAAATTCACTTGAACAGCTCTACAATTGTTCAATGTGGCCTCCATTTTGGTCAACAACAGCTTCCATTCGAAGAACAGCATTTTTTATAGCAGAACGTAACACATCAACTGGAATAGCCAACACGTGACGTCTCATGCTATCTCTTGGCTCCTTTCTGTGGGCTTTGTTTTCTCAGTACTGAATTATTTTTCTTTGGAAAGAAAGAAAGGATGCTGGCCTGGGTCCATTTCTTCCTCTTCTTCAGATCTGCCAGAGTTTGACATCTTTTCCGATACACCTGGTTCTTCAAAAAAACCCCACAACCAGAAGTTGCATGAGGTAAGGTCTGGTGATCGGGGTGGCCAAGATGTCTGGAAACAATGGCCGATGACCCGTTCATCTGCAAAGTGTTGGCTTAGCAATCTTTGGACACAACGGTGGATGTGGTGTGGCACTCCATCTTGCATGAATATGGTATCCTGAGGGCACCCACGTTGTTGCAGCTCTGGGATGAACAGTGGGACAGTGATGGAACAGATGCGGGGTCCAGTCAGTATTACCTGTTCAAAAAAATATGGCCCAATCATGAATGTTGCCATAAATCCACACCACACTGTCACTTTTGGAGAATGCAACAGGACCTCTTGGATAACTCAAGGGTTTTCTGTTGCCCAAATGCAACAGTTGTGCGTATTCACTTGTCCATTTAAACAGAAGTGGGCTTCATCACTCCAAAGGATGGCCACGTGATATCCACTGTCATTCGCGCCAGAAACTGAAGTGTATATGTGAAACGGATATCTGCATCACCATGGTTTAGCTGCTGTAGAATGTGCATCTTGTAAGGATAGTATTGCAACACCTGATGCATTACTAGTCTTACAGTGGAATATGCATGTCCACTTCACGAGAAACACTTCCACTACCACATGGAGATTGACTTGATAAATCCACGACAGCCATAGCCACATCTTCAACACCAGAGGAGTCCACTCGTTTTCGATCTCTACCTGGTTGAACACCAAGATGTCCTGTCGCTTCAAATTTCACAATCATTTTGCATACAGCACAAACAGTCATAGGTCCATGTGGGCCTTATGCGATTCTGATGCCGGAATTCTCTGATAGCTGCATTGTTGCTGTTCTGATAGTACAGCTTCACTAATAGTGCCTTTTCCTGCGATGCTGTTGGCATTGCTGCTGTAGTGCAGGCAAACATCTTCTGTATGATTTTGAAGAGATTGCTTTGCTTTTATACAGTACAATAGAGCTGAGTAGTGGCACTGTGGCAATAATTTACGATTATGCAAATAATTTACGATTATTTGCATAATCGTAACTAAGATAGTTACGCGTCATACAGTGACAAATTTTGTAACTAATTTTTTTTCCTAAAAAATGGCGAGCGCATTCTTTATTGTACCTGTTGTCCAAATTTCTCTTCAGTACGAGCCTTAGAACTTGCTACAGAGCCCTTTGCATAGGGATACTTTAATTTTAAAAACCCTGTAGATTGCATAGCCGAAATAGACTCAAAACATGGGAGAAATGAAGGGGCAGATATACATTGCACATTATGTTGATCCTAGAACATAAAGGATGTGCAATTGTGAACACTAGGGGAGATATTTGCAAAAGTGTCTGCCAAAACATCTCCCCCCCCCAAGTTTCTGGCCCTCAAACAAAAGAACTTATCTCCAAATAACTGCAAGGCACACAATCAACCTTTCACAGAATGGAAATTAAATCTAGGATAAATTGCTATAAAAAAGGTTAAATATAGCTATTAATCAATCCACTGTAGAATGGAAGTCTCCCTCACGTTGAGGGAAATGGACCATAATCTGCCATGCTGGTCTAGTGTGGGTTAACAAATTGACTATATTTAACAGTCAGAGACTTGAACCCTAGGCTACTCAAAGAGCATGTGCTACTGCTTTCTCACCCCTGCCCACTCGGCTACTGAAAAAATTGCTGTAGTTTAATCGAATATTGCCTGAATACTTAAAGATGAAAATTATAACTTGTCAGAATATGACAAGTAAAGTTGTTTTAAGTTTTCAGTATATCTGTTTATGGCAGTTGATGAACCTAGTGCCACAGTTAATAATGTGCCATGCATTTTTTTGGTGGTAGTGTATTTTTTGGTGTAGTGATTTGATTGTATAATATGCATTAGTGAACATTATCCTGGAATCACTGCCAATACTCTAAACTTCTGAACATTCATTTCTGAATCCATTTCCAAGAAATAACAAACAGGTGGCTACTTGTTGAGCATTCATCAGCTTTGTTTTGTCTGTAAATTTGTCTTTAAAAAGGATAACAGGCAAAATAAAAGCAATGTTGATGGGTAATTTTAGACTGAAATCATTTTTTATGATTTGTGATACTGAAAGTGAAATGTTATTAAAGGTCTGCACTAATAATTTGTTAATTTATCTGAGTTTAACTTCTTCCTACTTGAGCCAGTACAATCAAATTGCATGACCTCTTTTATTGAGGTGAAGATCACATGCTTTGTTTGGATCCAAAATTTTGATTACTGCAGTCCATTTATTTTGTTAATTGTCCTCTCTGTCATCTAGGAGAAATCAAAACTATGTTTGGATTCTTTGATGTGGAGTGCTGTAATGCTAGGTTTTAGTGCAGAAGTTAATTTAGGTTTTCATCAAAAATATTCTTTGAAATTATAAAAGCATTTTAGCAAGAAGTTTTTTTAACTGAAATCATTTAAGTTATTAGTTTCAAAGCATTCATGAATGCCATTTACCAGAACACTCTACCTCTGAAATTGTTTTTTTTAAACTACCATGATAACAAATGTTGAATTTCTTAAGGCAGCATTGGGGACTTTAGCTAGCGTTAAATATTTTTAATTCTAGTTATCTCATTGTAATTGTTTTTAGATGTGTATAATTCATATATTTCATACCACTTTTTTTTAAATTTTAGATGTCCCTTATCCACCTAGTCATAGACTTACTATGAATGAGGTATTTGATTCTAAAACAGGGAAGCCTCGTACAGAAGTATTGAAACAACATTTTGTTCTTGAAGGAATAATAGAGGAAGCACCAGCATTGAGGATTATTAATGAAGTAGCATCTTTATTACGACAAGAAAAGACAATGATAGATATAGAAGCACCAGTAACAGGTAAATATGATTTATAGTGCTTTCACAAAATGTAGTTTTTCATGTTCTTTTCTTGCTTTTCAATTTGGCAGTCTTGGTTTTGCCAGTCTGCACTGCCAGTCTAAAATAAATAACATAAAATATAATAATAGATTGTACTTAAATTCAAAAAAACGTAAATATAAATCTCCATTTATATCTTCAATGTTTATTTTATTATTATTAGCCATATGGTACAAGGAATTCTGCCTGAGGCTTATGCTTCACCAGCCAAAAAAAATTCGAGAGAGAGAGAGAGAGAGAGAGAGAGAGAGAGAGAGAGAGAGATGTAGAAAGGAATCAGCAAGAAAGAGAAGAATGATGATATCATTCTTCTCAGGCCCCTGGTGTGCCACGCCCATACTCACTAGATGTTGAACCCCTGGGACAATTTGTCTTAAATTCCTGGACACAAACAAAATCCAAGCTTCTAATTGGTACACACACGCATGTGCTGCCATCGCAATATATGTGAAACATGTTCGTTAGCATGTGTAGATAACTTGGGGGTAGCCTGCGAGGGAAGGGGTTGAATTGAAACAAAAGCAGTCAGCCAGTCAGTTTAGTCGTGTGCGTAGCAGCGTCAAGTAGAAATGGAGAAACGTGCATGCATTTCAGAATAGAGTGATTGTGCGTAATTTTTCAGAAGTTATTTATTTGTTTTATCGTTATCATAAAATTTAATAAGATACTATTTGGATTTAATTAATTATTTATTTGTTCGAGTTAAAAGAAACATATCTTACAGCGATGAAGATAAAAAGAGAAAGAAAATAAAAAGAACATGTTTATACAGAAGAATGGCAGCAAAAATAAGATTTTATAAAGAAAGATGATTCCTCGTGTTACAAAAGTTATTGCAATTTGTGTAGAATATCGTTTAGTATCTCTCATGGCAGATTTAATGATGCTAAAAAGCATTGTGTAGGTTCAATTGATGCTGACCTAATAATGAATAAACATTTTACCTACCTACCTATGTGTATCTAATTTATTCAACCTACCTATTTTAAAAATTAATGTCAAGATACACCTATACATGTATAATAACTAAGAAAGGACATGCATATACATTAATATTACAAGGCATTTTGTAATCTGATATACCAATGAAAAAATCCTGATTGATTTTTTTTTTTTGGTTGTGTTCTGATTTTTTTTAAGGTTGATATCCCAAAATTGGCTGATCAAGAGTTGATCACCCTAGTCATCAGTGTCTTTTTATCTTTTGATTTTAATAAAATCAAAAATGTAAAACAATCGACTGGTGCAAATATTGATGAGGTAACTAACCAGTTGTCTGTCCTCAAGGGAATTGATATAATTTTTGAATAGTCATGTGGTTACTAATGATTAAATGTACACATGAACTTGGTTGAATAGTACCAGGGTTATATTGAAAAATTGGTGTAAATGTAATTTACACCAAGTAAAGACAAAATGCAATTGTATCTGCAATCATTCACAGACATGATAGGAGAGATTTCTCTCAACATGGTCTTCCCTAGTTAGTAGAAGGAATTTGCTTTGCATTTGAACAGAGGAGGTGCAGTGGTCTTCCTTGCTGATATGTTTGAAGAGCCTTTAAGGGTAACTGGTACTTGGAGGGATGGATATGAATATGCAGTTTGTTAATCAAACCTTGGACCTTGTCCTCAAAGGACCATGGAATGATTAGTCAGTTAATTTTGTGAAAATAGGTGACAAAATTGATATAGAGAAATGATAAACAAGGAAATAGTTTAAACTGAACTTCATATCATGTTTATATGCTGATGCTAGAATTATTTTCAATAATTATTATCTATGATCAAGTTAACTAAGACATTGTGCCACTCTGATATTTTAATGATGACTTTCATTTTGGAACATATAATGTGTAGGAAAGATAGGTATAAATGGAGGGGGAGCAAAAGGGAGAGGGATTTTTGATTAAAAGCTTTCTGAATGTGGCAAGATCATATCCTGATTTGATACTCTTACAAGAGTATCAAATTCTGTCTGGTGTGATATCGTCAATGGTATAGGAAGGCTGACAGTTGGATAGGCTGCATGATAGCAGTATGATAAGTACCTCTATATGTAAATGAGTCCTCTATATGTATGTAAATGGCGATGATATGAGATATTTCAACTTGCCACTGATTTGAAAATTGCAGTTTGATAACTCAATATATGGGATAAATTTTTAAAAATCCACTTTGCATCTATACCAGCAGGTCAGGGACATAAATATCCTTGATATGGTAATTAGATTACCCAGAGATCTGAGTAATATTAAAGATATGATGGCAGAGGAACTATTAATACTCTGGGGTTACTGCTTCCCATATGCAGTACTTTACATTTGTCAATGTTAAACTACAGTTGCCACCTCTCAGCACATCTGCTCAACTTGTCTAGATCCTGTTGCAGCAGCGTACTGTCATTAGTGTCCTTAAAAACCCTGCCAACCTTCGTATCGTCTGCAAACTTGGACATTAAGCCTGATATACCATCATCAATATCATTAATGAATACAGAAACAACAATGGACCCAACAACGGAACCCTGGGGCACCCCACTAATAACATCAGTTCATGAAAAACAATGTTTAGTGATTACCACTCTTTATGTTCTCCCACCCAACCATCCCTTTATCTATAGCAGCAATTTGCCTCCAATGCTACACTGCTCAAATTTGTGCAGTAGTCTTCCATGTGCAACAGTATCAAAAGCCTTTCTAAGATCGAAATATATGATTTCAGAATAATTCTTTGCATCCAGTTCCTTTGTGACTACATCATAGTATCCAATCAAATGTCAGACAAGACTTCAACTGCATGTAACTCGCCATCCTAACACAAGCAAGAAATGACTGCAACTCTTGCAGAGTGTGCTTATATAGCTGAAAGTAACAGCTGATGCAATATTACGTCATCACCTACACGTGTCAATCTCATCTGATGCAATTTGTAAGATTGCATCAGATGTAAGAAATATTGCCATATACTTGCATTATTCGGATGACAATTACAATTTAAAGGGCATTAGCATTAGTAGAGGCATATGATGCAAGAAAGCAAGCTTATGCAGCATCAGCCAAAAAAAAAAACCACCACTTCCATTTCACCCCTTCGTTCGTTCGAAATACCTGTCCAGCTGAACCTTAAATTTATTTAGACTATCAACTTCCACAACAAAGGATGCAAGTCTGTTCCACCAACCAACTACCTGCTGGCTAAAGGCAAATTTCTGCACATCTATCCTACATCTGTCTTTCCTCAATCTGAATTTATGCCCTCTCAGGTGACTATTCTGAGCAAGAGGAAGAATCCCATCGGCATTGAGCATCCTCAAACCATTTAAGGCTTTATACACCTCTATCAGATCACCTCGCTGGTACCTAGTCTCCAGACACTAATTTGCAAAACTTAAGCCTTTCTTCGTAAGAGCAACCCTTTGTTCCATTCACTAATCTTGTTGCCCTTTTCTGTACGTTCCAGCAGCTCTACATCCTTCTTGAAATGAGGTCTCCAGACCTGTATACAGTACTCAAGGTGTGGCCTGAACCATTGCCTTATACAAGGGAATAGTCACCTCCTTATCCCTGCTAAAAAAAATTCCTATATATCATTGACAAAACACCATGAGCTACTCTTGCAGCCTGTCTGCACTGCTCAGAGAACTTCATATCTGCCTGCACAACCACTCCAGATCCCTTTCATTCTCTACCACTGTCAGTGTAGTACCACAGAGTTGATACGTTGCTCTGTGGTTGCTGTTTCCCATGTGTAGTACTTTACATTTGTCAATGTTAAACTTCATTTGCCACCTCTCAGCCCATCTGCTCAACCATTCCAGATCCTGTTGCAGCAGCATAGCGTCAGTAGTGTCCTTAACAACCCTGCCAACCTTTGTATCGCCTGCAAACTTGGACATTAAGCTTGATATACCATCATCAATATCATTTATAAATACAGAAAACAATAATGGACCCAACACTGAATGCTGAGGGACTCTACTAATAACATTAGTCCACGATGAGCAGTGTCCATTAATTACCACTCTGTCTTCTCCCTCTCAACCATCCCTTTATCCATAGCAGCAATTTGCTTCCAATGCCACACTGCTCCAATTTGTGCAGCAGTCTTCCATGTGCAACAGTATCAAAAGCCTTTCTAAGATCCAAATATATAATATCAAAGTTATTCCCTGCATCCAGTTCTTTTGTGACTGCATCATAGCATCCAATCAAATTGGTCAGGCAAGACTTTCCCTTAACAAAACCATGCTGTGTCCGAGCTATAACTGAAGTCTTGTCTAGATGATCCTGCAATGCTTCTTTAACCAGTGCCTCCATTAATTTTCCTGGAACAGAAGTTAAACTCACAGGTCTATAATCACTTGTGTCAGCCTTTGATCCTCCTTTGTGAATTGGGGTCACATTTGCACTTCTCCAGTCTGTGGGTACCTCCCCTGAGTCCAAAGAAGCTCTCATAATTATGGCTACGGGCTTGCTTACTTCCTTTGCTGCCTCCTTTTATATAACTGGATAGATCCCATCCACCCCCAGATGCCTTTATGTTTATCCTCAACAATTTCTCCTCCACCTTCCTCTCAGTTATTACAAAATCATCTAGCTCACTGCCAGAAGTTTACTTCACCTCTGGCATTCCCCTTCCTGAATACCTCCTCATGTGTGAATGTAGATGCAAAATACTTGTTTAGTTTGTTAGCCACCTGAGCAGGATCCTCAACTGTTGAACCATCAATATCCAGTGGACCAATCTGATTCATCCCTTTCCTTCTAGAGTTTACATAGGTAAAGAACTCTTTTCTGTTTTTCTTTGCATCCTTTGCCAAGGATTTCTCATAATCTGCCTTTGCCTGCCTAACCTCCTTTGTGACTTGATTACAGACCAGCTTATATCTATCATAGGCTTCCATGTTGCCCATTATTTTATATGTATCCCATGCATTTTTCTTCTCTGCCATATGTCTCATTAGTTCATTTGACACACATTTAGGCCTAAACCTTGAACATTGAAATATTTCTTAGTTGGTATGAAAAGCCCAGTAGCTTCCAAGATAAGTTCTTTGAATGCTTGCCATTTTGAATTTGCTGTTGGTAACATCATCAGTTGGTCCTACTGTATAGAATTTTTAAATACTGTCTCTGACCATTGTAGTCGCCTTTACAAAAGCAAAAACCCTTCCCTTTACCCCTAATGGTAGTTACCTCTTTGAGTAAATCCCACTTTAGCACACTGTAATCACAGGCACCTAGTGGTTCCTTTATCTGTAGATTCTTAATGCATGAAGAATCACTACTGATAATCAGATGAAGAGCATTACTCCCTTTAGTTGCCTCCCGAACATGCTGATGTAGAAAACAATCATCCAATAAATCCACAAAAGCCTTGCTAGTGTGTGAGTGACCAACCCCCAAATTCCAGTCAATATCTGGGAAATTAAAATCCCCCATTATAAGACTCTGATTTACTGGCTCACTCTATTTCCCTGTACAGTTTTCTTATTATACTCATCAGAGTCATTAGGCCCATTGCACACTCCTACTTTCAATTTTGATTTCCCAATGCTTATGTCACACCAAACTGACTCGACACTGCACTGTCCAGCGATGTCGACTGGCTTCACTTCTTGGATTTTGTGTGTTTCTTAACTAATAGCATAACCCCTCTTCTCTTCCTATTCTGTCTATCCTTTCTGTACACATTGTACACCCCAAATTCCAGTTCTGCATTCCTTATATCTGTGTGACACCACGTCTCTGATATCCCAACAATATCTGCATTTGATGTTTTGAGCAATGCCTCAAATTCATCAAATTTATTTACCAAACTCCTAGCATTGGTGTATATGCAAGTATACATGCACTTGTTCCTATTCTTAGCTACCCTAACACAACCCATGTGTTTACTTGTACAGCAATGACTTCCAGCAGTCTCTGATATATCCTGCATCTTGTTTTCCAGGCTGCTGCTCATTTCAATAGAAGCTGTGCAAGAATCACTTTCACCTCTGCCAGTGGCTACTGTTAATCTATTAGTCTTTATATCCCCCCAAGCTAACAGTTTTCCGACCCACCTAACACTGCCTCAATAGCATCAGCAAATATTCTTGCATCCTTTCTATTTAAGTATGTCCCATCCCTGTAGAAGCAGTCTCTCCTGTTAACTTTATTTGAACACCAGTGTATATAAAAAACTAATATTTTGAAAACAAGAGCCAATCTGCCATTTTAAGCTCTATTTCCACGTTTAGCATGCCAAAATGTATAAAGTGAACTTACTTTCAGGCCCATAATTTGTTGTTCAGTTTAATCAGTCAGTGTGTGTCATCAGCTGAACATTTACTTTGTATTAATCATCACAGCTGAAAGTTCTCTTTGGGCTTAGAGATATTACACTAGTATACATGAGCATTGCAGGATAAATGATACTGTTACTGCAGTGGTTGCGTACCATTAAAAAGCCTAACAGAAAAATCAATGAAGTTTAAAATGGTGAGATACTGGGTACTGATAGTATTTACCAAGTCTTATTAAAGGTGGCTGTGAAAGATTTCATTCAAGTTTTAGTGTTGACAAAGTTGTGATTAGTTTAATGGGTAATTTGCATTTGAGAAGTACATCTTGCCAACTTTTAGGAGGACATGGATAACTTACATGGTTAGAAACAGACAACAACAGAAGGTGTGCTATTCATATTGCCTCACTTTGCACATTGGTGTGGATCATGCAAGAGCCAAATAAGTTATATCACTCTGTAGTCAGCTGCAGTAACCACTGATAGTTCTTTTTTCTGGCCATATGTTTGCCCTTATAAGTTAATTAGCTGTGTGTTTTGAGTTGAGTTTGAATTGTGCAGTGTATGGTTGCCTGTTCTAACAGGAAGATGAACAATATGAATGCTAAATACTCTTTTTCTACAGTCCTACCATCAGCAAACACAGATAAAGGGATTCATGAAGTAGGAAAAGAGTGAATGAAATTAGTTTCTGTTTCATGATAATACAGCAAAATTAATAAAAAATAAATAATATAAACAATAATGAAATGCTTTGTACTTTTAATAATAGTAATTTCAAATAACTGAAAATTGCTAAAGACAGTTAATTTCCTTTAGACTAATCAGGTACTATACCAAGAATGCTATTACTCCTGAAACAGACTAGTGCAACTGTAAATAAATAATAATTTGCTGCAGATATGGCTATACTTAAAATCTTTATTAAAGTAAAATGGTTATGTATAAATAAGAGTGATATAGGGATAAAATTGCAAAATAGATAAAACCAGCTGCAGAAGCCTTTTGTGTACCGGTCATACTCCTTATCAGCTGAAACCTTAAAAGGCAGAGGCAGGATTTATAAAGAGAGCATATTAGGAACATATGACAGGAGAGACATGCATGTTAGTAGAAAGTATGAGAGAGAGAGAGAGAGAGAGAGAGAGAGAGGTCTAAAAGGATAGGAGAATGAATGGGGAACAGAAGACTGGAAACAGGAATGAAGATGCATATCACCTAATGTCAGGGGTGTTGCTGTGGAGGTAAACTCAATGTAGGTCACGTCACAGCACCACCAACTGAAACACTGAGTGAATATCCTTGATCTTTATTATTATTCTTAAGTTAATTTTTCTTTAAAATGCTTCCGATCGTTGTTTGCCCTTAAAAAAAAAAAAATTCCCCAGTACATGTTCATTATGATCCTTCCAGACGTACCGAGTCAGATTAGTGATGCTAGCAAGGTGGATTTCAGACATATGCGCTTCGACACCCTATCTTTAAACATATTCTAGATTCGCCCACATAATAATCATGTGAATACATAATCTTGTCTGTAGCAATTTCTTAAACTGGACAACATGATTTTAATTCAACTAATATTTTATTGCAGTCAATTTTTATGCATGATTTCAAAAATAATTCTTAAAATCTCACATCACACCAAAATTTATACTTAAAGGTTTTTTTTTGTGTTTACTATGTCTTACAATTCAGGGAAGTAAATATGATACTAATCTTTTGTATTACCTGAAAATAATAATGTTTGGATGTGTGCTCATAGATGGCAGTAATGTTGGGGAGAATTTGTATGTTCAGCCTTGTCTGTCTGCTTCCCACTTCTCACTTTCAGTAACAGAAACACAGTTGTATTGCAAGTATATGCACAGTTTATCTGCTCTCTATTGCATATTGTTTATTTCTTCTGTGTTTTTCTTAACATTGTATTGTTAAAATGTTTAAGCAGAATCGAAGGAAGTGTCTCAGATCACTGTGACAGTTTCTGCTCTGTGGATTAGTGATCAGGAGAAAACTTAGGCTCCAATTGTATGCTTATTGTGTTACCTGTAAGAGAGGGCACTGACTCTCTTTAAAAATTACAGCTGTGAGTTGCAGGCTCCGAAAAAACGATAAGTGTTTGCCTTTTATTTACATAATTGTTATTTTATATTGTACTTAATACGTAGTCTTATAGTTATAGTTACGCTGGTTATTTTTATTTTAATTTAGATAAACAGTTTTTGTAGATATACGTAATACTTAATATATGTAAAACTGTTATTTCGTTCGAATCTTGCAGCCATTGTTTTTGTATATAGTGGTAGGGAATTCAAATTTTTAATTGAGGTAGTTAGGTAGCTCTAACGTATAATTTATAGAGTAATACGCTTCACTGTTTCTATTAGATAGCGTAGTATTGACATTTAATTAATTTAATTTATTGATTTTATTAATTTAAAGTATCATGCCTCAAACTAGAGCAGCAAAGCAACGGGCACAAAGTGGCAGGAGTGCTGTGACTCGGGGGAGAACTGAGGGAGGGCGATTCTCCAATGCATCAGAGCCAAAAAAATGTGCGACTTGTGAAATGTTAGCCGAATTCTCTGGAACGGAACATGATATTTCCATGGGGGATGTCTTTGTGTGTGTGTGTGCGTGCGCGATGTAAGGAAATCGGGCAACAACTCAGCGTTATTGTGGGCCTATATGAGAGTTTGAAGGACAGGGCGGATACCCTCGAAAGATCTAAATTGAGGGGCCCATCAAGCTCTCAGCTGCCCACATCAACGCCAGAGCTTGCACTTGGTCATCACGCAACACAGCGGCAACCCCCAAAGCAGAATGCGCTGGTCCCACAGGAAATAGTAGTTGTTGGTGACTCTATTGTCAGAGAAACGGGAAACATGCTTTGTAAAAAGGATAGGTGGAACAGGACCAGGGTATGTCTGCCAGGGGCAAAGGTTGATGACATTGTAGAGCGGATATCATCTTTTAAGGGCACAAAAGGTGATATAGTTGTACACGTTGGCACTAATGATATTAGGAGTAGGAGACCGGCAGAATTACTTAACAAGTACAGGTCACTGTTGAACAAAAGCCGAGAATTAGAGTTGAATTTGAAAGTGTCTGCAATTCTGCCCAGACACGATAGAAGGGAGTATATGATGAGAGCCTTGTCGATCAATTCGGCCCTGGAAAGAATGTGCAAGGCTCAAGGGGTAGAATTTTTTTCAGCCCTGACTGTACTTGTTAACAGGAGAGACTGCTTTTACAGGGATGGGATACACTTAAACAGAAAGGGTGCAAGAATATTTGCTGATGCTATCGAGGCAGTGTTAGGTGGGTCGGAAAACTGATAGCTTGGGTGGATACAAGGACTAATAGTTTAACAGTAGCCATAGGCAGAGGTGAAGGTGATTCTTGCACAACTTCTATTAGAATAAGTAGCGACCTGGAGTTGGGGGTTTCAGGGATGGATGGCAGTCCTCCTGAAATAGGTGGGTATATGGGATGTGTTAGGGTAACTAGGAAAATAGCATGTATGCTTGCATGTATACCAATGCTAGAAGTATAGTAAATAAATTTGATGAATTTGAAGTGTTGGTCAAGACATCAAAAGCGGATATTGTTGGGATAGCAGAGACGTGGTGTCACATAGATATAAGGAATGCTGAACTGGAATTTGGGGAGTACAATGTGTACAGAAAGGATAGACAGGATAGAAAGGGAGAAGGTGTTATGCTGTTAATTAAGAAAAACATAAAATAAAAACAAGTGCATCCAGTTGATATAGATGAACAGTGCACTGTTGAGTCAGTTTGGTGTGACATAAGCACTGTGAAAGCAAAAATAAGAGTAGGAGTGTGTTATAGGCCTAATGACTCGAATGAGTACAATGAACAGTTGTACAGAGAAATAGTGGGCTAGTAAATCTGAATGTCTTATAATGGGGGATTTTAACTTCCCAGATATTGCTTGGAACTTGTGGGTTGGTCACTCACACACTAGTCAGACTTTTGTGGATTTATTGGATGATTGTTTTCTGCAGCAGCATGTTCGAGAGGCAACCAGAGAAAGTAACACTCTTGATCTGGTTATCAGCAGTGATCATTCGTGTATTAAGAATTTGCAGATAAAGGAACCACTAGGTGGCAGTGATCACAGTGCACTGATGTGGGATTTACTTAAAGATTTAATCACCATCAGGGGTAAAGTAAAGGGTTTTTGCTTCCGTAAAGGTGAATACAGTTGTCTCCGACAGTTTTTAAATTCTGTACAGTGGGATCAACTGACGATGTTACCAACAGTAAATTCTAAGTTGGAAGCATTCAAGGAATTAATCGTGGATGCTACTAAAAGTTTCATACCTATTAAGAAATATTTTGAAGGTTTAGGCCTAAATGGTTATCTAATGAGACTTGTAACAGAGAAGAAAAATGCATGGGATGCATATAAATTATCAAGCGACTCAGAAGCTTATGGCAGATATAAGCTAGTCTGTAATCAGGTCACAAAGGAGGTTAGACAGACGAAGGTAGATTACAAGAAATCCTTGGCAAAAGATGCTAAGAAAAACAGCAAGGATTTCTTTACTTATATAAACTCTAAAAGGAAGGGGATGAATCTGATTGGTCCACTTGACATCGATGGTTCGACTGTTGATGATCCTGCTCAGATAGCAAACAAACTGAATGAGTATTTTGCATCTACATTCAGATGAGGAATTATTAAGGTTTGAAAATGGCAGAAGGTTATCAAATTGTAGCAGGATACTTAATGATTTTGTAATAACTGAAAGCAAAGTGGAGGAGAAATTGTTGAAGTTAAACATAAGAAAAGAACCTGGTGGATGGGATCTATCCAGTTATATTAAAGGAGGCAGCAAAGCAACTAAGCAAACCCTTAGCTATAATTATGAGAGCATCCTTGGACTCGGAGGAGGTTCCCACGGACTGGAGATGTGCAAATGTATCCCCAGTTCACAAAGGGGAATCGAAGGGTGACACGAGTAATTACAGACCAGTTAGTTTAACTTCTGTTCCGGATAAAATAATGGACTCACTGGTTAAAGATGCATTGCAGGATCATCTAGACAAGAGACTGCAGCAATAATACAGACACAGCATAGGTTTGTTAAGGGAAAGTCTTGTCTGACAAATTTGATAGGATATTATGATATGGTTACAAAGCAACTGGATGCAAAAAATTTTGATATCATATATTTGGATTTCAGGAAAGCTTTTGACACTGTTGCGCATGGAAGACTATTGTACAAATTGGAGCAGAATGGTATTAAGGGTAAGTTGCTACAATGGATAAAAGGATGGTTAAGTGGGAGAAGACAGAGGGTGGTAATCAATGGGTGCTGCTCTTCGTGGACTAGTGTTATTAGTGGCGTCCCACAGGGTTCGGTGTTAGGTCCACTGTTGTTTTGTATATTTATCAATGATATTGATCAAGGTATATCAGGCTTAATGTCGAAGTTTGCAGATGATACAAAGGTTGGCAGGGTTGTTAATGGTAGTGTGCTACTGCAACAGGATCTAGATAATTTGGGCAGATGGGCTAAGAAGTGGCAACTGAAGTTTAACCTTGACAAATGCAAAGTACTGCATATGGGTAGAAGTAACCCCAGAGAAATGTACGAACTGTGTGGCACTACACTTAAGGTGGTAGAAAATTAAAAAAGACCTGGGAGTAATTGTGCAGTCAGATATGAAGTTTTCTGAGCAGTGCAGACAGGCTGCCAAGGGAGGTCATGGGGTTTTGTCAATGATATATAGGAATTTTGCTAGCAGGGAGAAGGAGGTGATTGTCCCTCTGTATAAGGCAATGGTCAGGCCATGCCTTGAGTACTGCGTACAGGTCTGGAGGCCTCATTTTAGGAAGGATGTAGATTTACTTGAGCGTATACAGAGAAGGGCAACAATATTGGTGAGGGGAATGAAGGGATCCTTTCACCAAGAGAGGCTTCAGTTCTGCAAATTGCAGTGTCTGGGGGCTAGGCACCTGCGTGGTGATCTGATTGAGGTGTATAAGGCCTTGAATGGGTTGAGCACGCTGAATTCTGATGGGATCCTTCCACTTGTTCAGATTACGAACCTAAGGGGGCATAAATTCAAATTAAGAAAAGACAGATGTAGAATAGAAGTTCGGAAATTTGTCTTTAGCCAGCGGGTGGTTAATTGCTGGAACAAACTTCCATCTGTCGTCGTGGAAGTTGACAGGTTAAATAAATTTAAGGAGGAACTGGACAGGCATTTGGAGGGAATGGTGTGTTTTTTTTTTTTTTTTTTTTGGCTGATGCTGCATTAGCTTATACACTTGCATCACATGCCACTACTACTACTACCTGAACTACAGATCTAAGTATGTGACTAACTGGGAAAATTAAAAGCATGCTTTTGTTTATCCTATGGTGTTGTGAGAACTTCATAACTGTGTTGATGACTGCTATTTTTGAATGACAAAAATACCAGGGATACCAGCATCAAGTATCCTAATGTATCATTTGCAATAAGGCCTGTTCTGCATAATAAAGATCTGCTGATGCCAGATCCCATCAATGCTTTCTTCTTTAACAGATTTGGCCTACCAACCAGAAAATTGTGTTGCACTTAAACAAGAAGAGTTGAATAACTTAGTTTGTCATTTAAATTCATTTAAAGAGCAAGAACTCCTCAGTTCTAGATTACATCAGTAGAAGTTACTTGAAGCAGGAACCAAGTTTACAGTATCAAAAACGGCAGTGTTTTTAAAATACTTTGTTATTGGAACATATGTGATTCTCTAGAGATATTAGAGGTTTTCTGAATGAACTGTGCATTGAACCCAATCCAAATGACTAACATATATTTATCGATGCCTCAAAATTAAGTTTAAAAGCAGTTTTGCTGCGCAGTGAAAATGCATTCCTATCATTTCCTCTGCTCCAGTTTGTTGGCTTGAAAGACACATGAAAATATGTTCAAATTCTTTAGTGCAATGAAGTACCATTATTTTGCTTGAAATGTCTGTGGTAATCTTAAGGTAATTGGATTACTCACCAGTCTACAGGGACAGTTTCATAAAATACTGTTTTCTGTGTTTGTGGGATAGTTTTGCAAAAGAGAAACGTTGGGCAGTAGTGGAAAAGAGGAAGAATTTTTACCAGGTAGAAATAATGTAAGGTGTTTTGCTGGTTGAAGCAAATAAGGTTATTCTTCTACCTTTGCATATGAAGCTTGGATTAATGAAAAGTTTTGTTTAAAGCTCTGAATAAAGAAGGAAGTGGATTCTGCTACTTAAAGGAAGCATTTTTCCAGTGCAAAACTGAAAAAGAAAAATTTTCGTAATGAATAACAGCTAGGTAATTGTTTAAGGTAGCTGTACAGGGATTTCTTGGGAAAAGGAAAGAAGATAATTATGAATCTTTGATGTCAATTTCATGCAGTGTTATAAAGATATAGGCTGCTGAATATCTTTTAAGATTAATTTTCTTCATTCTTATCTCAGTTTATTCTCTCAAAGTTTGGGAGATGTAAGAATGGAAAAATGGTACCAAGGTTGCTGGGATACTGCAATTCTTGGCGATTAATTAAGAAGGAAAGCAGAATGGACTATAAGTCCATTTTGCTTTCACTCTTAATTAATACTATAAGGAATAATACAGACTATAAGAAATATCTGTCACTCAAGAGAGTGGCAGATATTTCTAAGGAAATAGAACATATATATACAGTAGTACATTGTTTGATTGAAGTATTGTAAAATGAATGACTCAATTTTAAGATAGTATATGCATTATTGTATAATATTTCAAATTGTTTTATTCATTGTTACTTTGATTTCAGTATATCTTTCAATGGAACTTGATAGAGAAAGAAGACGAAACATTATTTTGGTATTTTTGAAATCAGTAGATCAGTTTCCTTTAGAATCTGTAACTTTGAGGTGCAAAAAAACTTTTTTTTTTTGTTGGCCATTGTTATTAAATGTTTTTTTTTTTTTTTTTTTTTTTTTTAATATGAAATTTTAGTGTTATGCTTTTACCTGTTATTATCAATGAAACAAACGTATGTTGATTTTCCTGAAATTATACTTGTATACACAAAGTATAATTTTTAGTTTAATGCACTAATTTATTGGAATTATGTGAAATTACATGAACTGTTCAGTTGCTTTATAGATGATTAAGTCTGTATGATGTTGACTATTGTTAAGTGTGCTTAAAGACTTAGTTTAATGGCATTGTATTAAAAACTAATGTTAATACTAAAATCATTATCAAGCCATTCATTCACATGGACATTCCTGGTCTATTACTCAGGGGCTTTGTGTAGAGAAATAAATAGGCAATATGAATGGCTCATGCACATCACTTTTTTTTTTTTTTCCCCTTCCCATGCCCATTTCTATTGTCCCAGTAACAGTTTTTTATTAATTACAATACATCTTAGTGCTTTGTTAGTAAGGACAATTCCTTCATTAATCTGAAATTAATATAGCTTAAATTTATCACTAAAGGAGATAAGTGCAAACTGCAATTGGAACCCAAAGCCATATGGATATACATCAGATAAAGCAATATTTACACTTGCTAACTTAGGTTGAAGAACTCCACATTTGGTAGTAGGCAAGAAAAGTGCATTCACTGTTGTCTAGAGTCCCAGACATCTGTGACCTAGATAACAGTTGTCTATAGTCCCCAGATCTAACATCACTGGATTATTATTTATCAGGCTTGTTTAAAGGCAGGGTATAAATATACACTGGAGGAAATGAAAGTCAGTGTGCAAAGTCAAATTGCCGATGCAGATGATCAAACATTAAGAAGGTGGATATTTTAAACATATAATTTTTTATAATTGCTAATTATCACTGTAATATCAGGTTATTATATAACCTGATATTAAATTAATAATTGTAACTACTGATATTTGTAATGTATGAAATTTGAATCTCTTTGTAGTGTAATCACCTCTTTATCCCTGCTGGCCAAATTCTGTATATCATTGCTAGAACAATCTTTTCCTGAGCAATGCAGATATGTTTCTAGGACAGCGCAATTTGCTGTCCTAGAAACACATCTGCATTGCTCAGGAAACTTTGCTGGACTGTATAATTGAGTTGATTCTAACCAAATGGTGTTGTATTCTAGGATTACTTGCTACCTGGGTGCAGTATTTTTCATTTATCAAGGGATAATTAACAAATGCAAAGTACTGCATTTGGGTAGCAATAATCCCCCTTGCTATTTTCTGGCTATCAAAGAAATGTTGTTTTTATCCAATTTGTGTGTGAATGAGAATCGCGCTAAAAAAATATTTTTTCATGGGTAGCTTTGTCATAGCTATAGAAATAAGTAGTACTGTGTGAGAAACATTTTTCCATTGCTTATGTCATTAAAATGTATTAATGAGTATATGCTATTGAAAATTATTATTTTATTAATGTGCTTTAGGCATCAAGTTTAAAAATCTCTTTCAGGAATGTCAAGATGTGATAAACATCTTATGGGAGAGGTCAGCAACGATTTTTCAAGTGTGGGCTATGCTGTTGAAAATTGAAGTTAGAAGTGGGCCATATAGATTTTTATGGTTAACTGGAAGTGGCTAAAATTTATCAAATGTATTATGATTCCATTTGTTCATTTTTTATTTAACATTAAACAAGTAAATATCTTTGGATTGTTATTTAGAATCCTGAAATTGTGCAAGAAGTAGTTCTGCAACAACTCTGCCCTCTCACTGAACCTTCAGGATTTTGTCATTCAAAGAATTCTGAGTTTGAGTTGAAAGAAGCATTGCAGTAATATACCTCTACTTTGCCACCTGGCTTCAGTGTAGTATAGTACTTCATATTGTGCCTCAGTTTATAATAAAAAATACTGTAATTAACAATGGTTTAGTGCAAATTTTCTAATTAATTTTGCATTTTTCATACCCTATGAATTTGTATTAATATTATTTTTTATTTTGCATGAAGTTTGATATGATATTAGTTGCCAAAAACTGCATTTGAATGTAGTGCATAGTTTAAAAGAGACTAATTCATTGTGAGATTGCAAGAAAGGAAATGGCTAAAACACACACTCACTCACTCACTCACTCTCTCACTCACATGAATGAATGAATGAATGAAACCACCATAAGGCTGTGTAAGGCCCAAAGGCCTTATTGTTAATCTCTGGTTTATGGGATAATTAATTAATGTCAAGTCATCTTGTTACAATTTATAATACCTGAAATGGAATTATGATTTTTTACTGTATTTATTTTATTTCATTTATTTATTTTTTGCATTTTTAAGTAAATTACTTAAGCGATGCCAGTTCAGTAATTTTTTTTTTATATATATATTGTAGTTTGTGGGGATATTCATGGACAATTTTATGACTTAATGAAGCTTTTTGAAGTTGGAGGACCTCCTGCAACAACAAAATACTTATTTCTTGGGGATTATGTTGACAGAGGCTATTTTAGCATAGAGGTATAAAAATTAAATATTATTTTCATATTTATTTTTACATATTATAGTTTAATTACATTATATATATATATTCTGCTTATTTATTTTGTCTAAAACTTTTATAAGAGATCAGATCACAGGTAAATGTCTAGCAATTTTGCTCTTGAAAATAGACTACTACTCTCAGTTACCATATTAGCTGGAGGATTGAAATAAATAGTAAACAGAAATTTAAAACATTCACTGTATGAATGAAAAATATTAAGAGTATAAACTGGGAGCATAACTTCTAGTAACTTCCCTTTACTAGTGGGTTAGAAGTTATGCTCCTGAAAACCCTGAGCACATGCTCATATTCACTATATTTTTAATACAGAATATGAGCATGCATTCATAATCCCAACTTCCAACACTCTGGATTCTTAGGGTATGTGAGTACAGTTCTCTATCCTAAATTCCTTCAGTAATTTACCCTCCATTGAGCAAAGTTATTACTAGACTTTTATCTCTCTCCTCACAGCAAAGTTTTCTAGATGACTTGAATAAGTAGATTATAAATAAATATATGCCTACATCATGCTCTTCTGTTCTTGCCCTGCACAATGGTAGTATCTGATACTGAATGTATATAGAACACATTTACTAATATAATTTAGACAGTCACACAAGGCTTGTTCAAAGTTTGAATGTTGAAAAAAAATTTTTTATTCAGTGGTAAATGTTTACATTGTTAATATTCTTCAATATCCTGCATCTTACTTGTTCCACCACTGATCAGAACAGTTGTGGAAGTGTTCCTGTGCGATGCTTTTAGATTGTCCATGCTTGGATTTATTAAATTGACTTAAATTATTTTCCTTTTGTATTCTCTTTTAAATGTGGGGATAACCAAAGATCAGGATGCTAAATCAGGTAAATAAAGTGGAGTAAATCAGGTGAGTCAAGTGGGTATGGCATGATGGTCATGTTTTTTGTTGTTTAAAAATTGCAAGATAGCAAGTGATGTGTTACATGGTGCATTGTCTTGGTGAAGCCTTCCATTTTGTCATTTTTTGGGTCACTTGCAGTGGATTGCATGCCTCACAGGTTTAAAAAGTTCTTGGTAGTAGACTTTATTAGCAGTGATACTTCGTGGAAGAAATTGATAACACCATTGTAATACCATCCCCTTGTTGTCAAAAAGTGCAATCAACATGACATTCAAGTCTGTATGATTTGATGGTTTGTAATTCCAAAATTGCCATAGCTGACTAAATTCTTTTTTTTTTTTTTTTTTGTCTTTCTATAATGGAAATTTATTTTATATTATTCTATATTTTTATATATTGTTATTCTAGGGTGCTGTATGCTTTTGCCATTTATGGTTCCTGGTGCATTGGGTTCTTGCACTTTTAATGTATGTTAATACCATTGAAATTTCTGATTTTTCACTTTCATTCAGATATTTTAGCCATTCTCTTCAGTGTCATCTAAATTTATCTCTTTAGGTTTAAAATATTTTGGCATTTGCCCTTTTATATCTAAACTCTTACTTCATGCTTTCTGTACCAAGTCCTTTTATTTCCTCTTTTGCACTTGTTTGCTATATTATTATTATTCATTTCATAATTAATAATTACACACACACACACACGGCAGGGGAAGGTGTTGATAATGACTTTTACTTGTGCATTAATAAGTATTGACCCCCATCATTGAGTGCCTATCAATGTATACAGGCAATAATTAGTATTTATTTAGTAATTCATATAGTGCCAGGTGGGTAAAGTGCCTGCCTGGCAACCCAAAGGTCGCTGGTTCGAATCCCGCCTCTGGCTTGTATCAGAGTAAAAATGCAAAAACTTTGGGAGGTGCATTATGGCCACAGAAGCCGATGCGCCAACAGCTAACAAAAAAAAAAAAAAAAAAATTCATGTAGTATTTTATTACATTTAGCATAATAAAATTTTTTTTTATTGTGCGTTTATTTTATTTAATAGCTTTTTAGCTTCATATCTTGGTCTAATAAATATTATTATACATCTTACTTTTGCACATTATGGCATTAATATAATATGTGTCTGCTTCCATTTACAGGATATGCTGAAAATGACAACCATGTGCCTAATTATAAGCCTGCAAACACCTTATTGCAGACTTCCTCACCCACTTAATTTCCAGGTGTCTGTCAGATTTGCTGGTAGTTTTATTTTGCATATTGGCAGAGCATTTCAGTGTTATAAATTGGTGTGGAATAAAAAGTAGTAGTAGTAGTAATGGAGGCATATGATGCAAGAAAGCAAGCGTATGAGCTTATGTAGCATCAGCCCAAAAAAGGGGGGGGGGAATCCAATTTCACAGATTCATTCCCTCTAAAAGTTTGTCCAATTCTGCCTTGGATTTATTTTAGCTATCAACTTCCACAACAACAGATGGAAGTTTGTTGCAACAATTAACCACCTGCTGGCTAAAGGCAAATTTCCGCACATCTATTCTTCAACTATCTTTCCTCACTTTGAATTTATGCCCCCTCAGGTTCATAATCTGAGCAAGTGGAAGAATCTCATCAGAATTCAGCATACTCAACCCATTCGAGGCCTTATACATTGCGATCACCTTGCAGGTGGCTAGTCTCCAGCTGCTGCAATTTGCAGAACTTAAGCCTTTCTTGGTAACAGCAACCCTTTGTTCCCATCGCCAATCTTGTTGCCCTTCTCTGTACATGCTCAAGCAGCTCTACATCTTTCTTAAATGAGGCCTCCAGACCAATACGCAGAACTCAAGGCATGCCTGACCACTTCCTTATACAAAGGGATAATCACCTACTTTTCCCTAATATCAAAATTCCTGTATATCATTGAGAATACCCCCATGACCTGCTCTGGCAGCCTGTCTGCATTGCTCAGAAAAATTCATATCCGATTGTACAATTACTCCCAGATTTTTTTTCATTTTCTACCACCCCAAGTTTAGTACTACAGTTGGTAGGTTTCTCTGGGGTTACTTCTACCCATATGCAATACTTTGCATTTGTCAATGTTAAACTTCATTTGCCACTTCTCAGCCAATCTGCCCAAATTTTCTACATCATCTTGCAGTAGCACACTGCCATTACTGTCATTAACAACCCTGTCTGCAGGGTTGTTAATGCCAGTAATGCCAGTTATCATCTGCAGACTTCGACATTAAGCCTGATATACCTTCATCAATATCATTGATAAATTCACAAAACAGTGGGCCCAACACCAAACCCTGGGGAACTCCACTAATAACATTAGTCCATGAAGAGCAGCATCCATCGATTACCACTCTATCTTCTCAAACACAACCACCCTTTTATCCATTGTAACAACTTACCCTTAATACCATACTGCTCCAATTTGTAGAGTAGTCTTCCAAGTGCAACAATGTCAAAAGCCAATTTTTTTTTTTTTTTTTTTTTTTTATGTAAACCTCAAACATGAGAGGTATTAGAACCTGTAGTACCTTGCTTGGGTTGGAGGTTGAGAAGACGAAAGAGGATGTTTGTTGACATTGGACTTGAACTTCTGTAGACCTGTAATTTTCAGGAAATACGTATGAAGGAAGGTTGTTCCAGAAAATGGTAGTTGAATGAATAAACGAGGAAGATGAAAAGTTGGTTCTGTGAGTTTGAAGGTGGACAGTAAATGGATGTTGGTTGGTGGCGGCACATGTTTAGACCATTTTGAAAGACAAAGCAGGAATTATAGAAGCCAATTCAGAAGAACAGTGCCCATGGAAGTATCTGTAGAAAGAGGCATGCAGCAGAAACAGTACGTCTATGAGAC
Organism: Mastigoproctus giganteus; assembly: GCF_048544385.1. Classification (NCBI taxonomy): domain Eukaryota; kingdom Metazoa; phylum Arthropoda; class Arachnida; order Uropygi; family Thelyphonidae; genus Mastigoproctus; species Mastigoproctus giganteus. Next base: position 71,577,528 of record NC_143582.1, on the reverse strand, counting down.
AGCGAGTGGAGAGACTCTGTTAGAGATGAATCATTAATTAACCTAACTGCCCTCATCAAGAAGGCTGAGAGAGGTTTTGGGGGCACTACCCCAGATGTGGGAACAATATTCCATGGCAGGGCGGATTTGCGATTTATACAGAATGAGCAGCTGTTTGGAAGAAAAGTAATGCCGAGAGTGAAAGAGAAAACCAAGTTTTTTATATGCGGAGGAAGCAATATTTGTAATGTGCTTGTTCCAAGAGAGAGATTAGAAGTCAGTGTAATCCCCAAAAGAGATATCATTTTTTCTAGAAATCGGAATGTTACTAAAGATAAGCATAGGAGCAGAAGAATCCTTTTTGCGAGATAGAAGACAAGACTGAGTTTTAGAAGGGTTGGAATCAACTAAGTTGTCTTTGCCCCACTGGAGAATTACCTGAAGATCGGCGTTTAAGGAATTGGTAGCAGATTTTCGAGAAATTGAAGCTGATTGAGCAGGACAAGGTTTCTCAAAATGGAAAGTGGAATGCAATGTGCTATCATCGGCAAAACTATGGATAGGATTTCCAGTCAATGGAAGAAGGTCATTAATATACAAGAGGACAAGAGTGGGGGAAAGAACTGAACCTTGGGGGACACTGGCATTAGTGGAGAAGTTAGAAGACAGAGAGCCATCTACCATCACCCACAGTAAGTGATCACAGAGAAATCTGGATAACCAATTACTAATAACAGTTGGCAAACCATAAGATGGAAAATTGTTTAGAAGATCTTTATGCCAAACACGATCGAAAGCCTTTGAAATGTCAAGAGCAACTACTTGTGTTTCCCCGAACCTTTCCATTGAATTAGTCCATAAATGGGTAACATAAGTAAGAATATCACCGGTGGATCGACACTGACGGAATCTATACTGGTGATTGTTGATCAGATGGAAGGTTTCTAGGTAGTTTAAGAGTTGGTGGTTAATTGATTTCTCCATTACTTTAGAAAGAGTAGAAGTAATTGCAATGGGACGATAATTGGATGGGAGGTATTTGTCACCCTTTTTAGGAACTGGCTGGATATGAGCAAATTTCCAAGCAGAAGGAATAACACCTTTGGAATAAAAAAGTGAAAAAAGCGGCAAAGAAAGGAGTAAGTTCAGGAGCACACGTTTTCAGAACAAGTGGAGAAATACCATCGGGACCTGGAGCTTTCTTAGCATCAAGATTTGTCACAATCCTTCTGACATCCTTTTGACGGAAGACCACAGGAGGCATTGAATGGAGCGTGTTGGGAATGGTAGGAGGTGTTTTACCAAGATCATTAATACAAGAGTTGGAAGAAAAATGGGATGCTATCAGGTCAGCTTTATACTTGGCTGAAGTGGCAACAGAACCATCTGGTTTGGACAGAGGTAGGAGCAGAGATGGCCAAAAGTTGCGGCCAATAGCTTTGGCAAGAGACCAGAATGCTTGGCTACCATTAGGGCAAGAAGCAAGTTTTCTACTCTTAGCCTGTTCAAACTCTAGTTTGGACTGGTTAATAACTGCTTTACAATTGTTGCGAGCTTTGGTGTAGGCAGAAAATGAAACTGAAGAATTAGAAACAAGATTTTAAAGTGGAGTTTGGGATAAAGGATTCCATTCTTGCCAGAATAATTTCACGGACATGATCTGAGCAAACGTTGACATCAGAAGTTTTGAAACAGTAATCCGACGAAGGAAAAGAAGAAAAGAAGTCTCGCAGGTCATCCCATTTTGCATTCTTGTAATGCCAGACAACACGAGGTTGGGAATAGCCATGAGATAAAGGTTCCATTGGAGAAGAGACGATCACCAAGTTGTTATCTGAAGTGCCTAAAGGACCTCTCACTTTGACCGTGTAATTAGAAGGTTGTTTGTGAGAAAAAGATCAAGCGTATTGGCTGTATGATTAGGATTATCTGGTATTCATTGTAGGTAAATGAACAATCTGTGCAAGGTCATTAGTAATTGCAAAAGCCTCAGCATCTCGACCATCTGGGTCGGTGTGACTAGAAAACGGAAGCCAGCTGGAGTTGGCTTCCGTTGTTGAAGTATATGCTATCAAAATTTATTTTGCATCCAATTCTTTTGTAACCACATCATAGTATACAATCAAATTTGTCAGACAAGGCTTTCCTTGGCGCCTCCGTAGCCAGGTGGGAAGGAGCAGCAGTGCGTAGCACACGCTTCTTGATTAGATCGGGGTTCGAGCCCGTCACCACCAAATACGGAGGATGCGGAAAGGTCAGGGAATGACCACCGCATATCCCGGAGCAATATGGCCTTAGTTGCTAATGCTCCTAAAAACCAAATAACTCTGGTTTAAAAAAGCATTTAACTCTCGCCAGACTAACTCGGCCATGTTGTAGCAAAGATGGGATCGAACCCAGACTCTTTTCATACTGGACAGACAGTGATCGTAGCAATTATGCTAACCGCGAAGTCAGGAGTCATCAAAGAGGGTATGATTTTAAGATCCGTCATCTGCCTTACTAATAAAGCTTTAAAATAACATTTTGAAATTTATTAAGTGTCTTCATGAGCTGAACAATCTTGAATAATCATGGGGGGAGCATATGCCTGCCTTCTTAGATCGACTAATTACAGCTCCGACTGAAGAGGCCTTTGAGAATTCCTCCAGTGTCCGACTGCTACGTTTAAAACATCAAACTAGCCTCTTTGATTACAAAAAATGTGATTACAAAAAAAGTTTCTCAAGTAACTGTGCTTTCCATAATTGCTTGAATCTCATGGTCAACCACTATTTGGACTAGAAATGGTTCAAATCAGGAAGGACCACTGATTATCAATTTTTATCTCGTGGATGAAATTCCAGACAGCGTTAACGTGCGGCTGATGAGCACCTGTATAATCAGAATTAACATGTTAATACAAATACTGATTGCACAGTCTCAGCACTACAAATTGCATAAAATAATAAACACAAAATATTTAATGATTGCCCATCTCTACTTCGAGGATTTAATCCACGCAATTGTTTTACACAATTTTAAGATTAACGTTACAGTTAATGGGTCTTTTTCACAACGTATCTGAATTAGTTGGTCTCAGGCGAGGGTTTCATGGTTTTTTCTCCCGGAACTCGGGTTTTTCGTCTAGCAAACAGAAAATCGACCACAGAACGCTCCAATTTACACTCAGAACATACGGAGCAATATGGCTCTTGTTACTAAAACCATACTACAACACTAATCCCTCCCCTCCTAATTGCTTCTGTTACATTTTCTCTCTTCTAGCAATCATTAAACTGATGTTTAAGTTTAAAATACGGTATTTTGACAGTTACTTCAACAGCTGGAATCAATAAACCTGTCCTTTATATGCTGATTCCAATCTCCCCGGCTTTATTCAAGGTCTGCTATCTGGCTTAAATGTTTCCAGTCACATCCAAGCAACATGTACTTAAAAGCAAAAAGAAAACAAATAAAGATCAACCACTACTCTGTTTTCACCTTCGTTAAACTGAAAAATACCTTTCAGTTATGTGCTGGGTCCAACGCATGCGTACACGCAATAACCCTGTAGAGATTATCTCACTAGTCGGTTATTTTAAAAATTACATTGTTTACAGTGTATCTGGGGCTTGAATAAAAGTATGTGGCAGTTATTTATGCATGTTTACTGATTACTAAACCAAAGTCCGTTTGTTTCTATCACATAAAGATTTTTCACAATTCATTAACAAAATATTACCTAGGTATTGTTTGTTTGTTTGTTTATTTGGTTTTTAGGAGCATTAGCAACTAAGGCCATATTGCTCCGGGGATATGCGGTGGTCATGCCCTGACCTTTCCGCATCCTCCGTATTTGATGATCACGGGCTCGAACCCTTGTCTAATCAAGAAGCGTGTGCTACGCACTGCTGCTCCTGCCCACCTGGCTACGGAGGCACCACCTAGGTATTATATGCAAATGTGTACATAATTATAGTTTTTGCAATGGTTTACAAGTTTTATACTCCTATATTTGTAATCCGTATCAAATATTTGCCTCAAATACAACAGATTGCATGTTTAACCCATAACTACACATACTGCATGGTAGCTGACCTTGACCCAGGAAGGTAGACGCCCCCCACCTCGCTCTTCCGGCCCATCTGTGATTTCCAGAATTTTATTTTCTGAGTAGAGTCTGGAAGACTCCTTATGGGTTAAACTTGTCTGAGCATGCACTCACTTGTTTGTGCAGTCCACTCAACCACAGAGCCTATATTTTATTATCATTAGCCATATGGTGCAAGGAAGCCTGAGGCTTTTGCTGCACCAGCCAAAAAAAAAAAAATAATAATTCTAATTTACCCTGAGAGAGAGAGAGAGAGAGAGAGAGAGAGGTAGAAGGAAATCACCAAGGAAGAGAAGAATGATGATATCCAGCTCAGGACCCTGGGTGTGCCAAGCCCATACTCACCAGATGAGAGCCCCTGGGGTTAATATAAGTGGCACATCCCTTATGCAGTCACAGTACTCCTGTAAAAACTTCGTGAGCTCTCATTGTGTGTTAGTTTTCTTTTAGTATGGCACCCAAAAACTGTATAAACAGTCCCAACATATTTTGTTACATATGTGGTTGTTTTGTTCCTGTAAAGCAGAGGTTAAATATTACCGATTTTGTAAAAACATCGTATTATGCATACTTTGACATAAAACTAGGCAATCAGGATAAATCGTGGGCACTGCATAAAGTATGCCATACATGTGTCGAACATTTTACAAAATGGAGTCAAGGAAAAAAGGTGTGCTTGCCATTTGCTATTCCTATGGTGTGGCGCAAGCCAGTAAGCCATGCCGAATGTTACTTTTGTGTATGTGACGTTAAAGGTTACAATTCAAAAAATAAAAAGGACATCAGATATCCAGATCTACCATCAGCCATAAGATCGGTTCCGCATGGACCTCATCTGCCTGTAAAACCTCCACCAGAAACTTTGGAGTCCACATCTTCTTCCACCGAAGCAGAAGCTAAAGAGGTTAGTGTTAAATTATCAACCAGAAAATATTTTATCACCACAGCAATTCACGCAAGTGGAACTGAATGATTTAGTAAGCGACTTAGGTCTTCCAAAGTATGCTGCTGAAATTCTAGGATCCAGACTTCAAGCAAAGAACTTACTTGCTCCAGGTACATCATTTTCATGGTACAGAAATCGTGAAGGGGAGTTTATACAGTATTTTTAACAAGAAGGTCCTCTCATATATTGCAGTGATATTTCTGGTTTAATAAATGCCTTAGGAGCTCCTTCATATGTTCCTAGTGAATGGAGACTGTTTATAGACTCTTTTAAGACTAGTTTTTTTTTTTTTTTTTTATGTAAACCCCAAACACGAGAGGTATTAGAACCTATAGTACTTAGTACCGTGCTTGAATTGGAGGTTGAGAAGACGAAAGAAGATATTTGTTCACATTGGACTTGAACTTCTGTAGACTGTAATTTTCAGGAAATAAGTATGAAGGAAGGTTGTTCCAAAAAACGGCAGTTGAATGAATAAACGACGAAGATGAAAAATTGGTTCTGTGAGTTTGAAGTTGGACAGTAAATGGATGTTGGCTGTTCACTGCACATGTTCGGATTATTTTGAAAGAGAGAGCGGGAATTATAACAGCAAGAACAGTCCCCATGGAAGTATCTGTAGAAGAGGCATGCAGCAGAAACACGTCTATGAGACACTGAGTGGAGAGACTCTGTTGGAGATGAATCATTAATTAACCCAACTGCCCTCTTCTGAAATACCGATTTTGTAAAAACGGTAATATTGGGGACACCACCCCAGATGTGGGAACAATATTCCATGGTAGGGCGGATTTGCGATTTATACAGAGTGAGCAGCTGTTTGGAAGAAAAGTAATGCCGAGAGCGAAAGAGAAAACCAACTTTTTTAGATGCAGGGGGAGGAATATTTGTAATGTGTTTGTGTCAAGAGGGATTAGAAGTCAGGGTAATCCCCAAAAGAGATATATCATTTTGTCTAGAAATCGAAGTGTCACCAAAGATAAGCATAGGAGCAGAAAAATCCTTTTTGCGAGATATAAGACAAGACTGAGTTTTAGAAGGGTTGAAATCAACTCAGTTGTCTTTGCCCTACTGGAGAATTACCTGAAGATCGGCATTTAAGGAATTGGTAGCAGATTTTTGAGAAGTTGAAGCTGATTGAGCAGGACAAGGTTTCTCAAAATGGAAAGTGGAATGCAATGTATTAGCATCGGCAAAACTACGGATAGGATTTCCAGTCAATGGAAGAAGGTCATTAATATACAAAAGGAAAAGAGTGGGGGAAAGAACTGAACCTCGGAGGACACTGGCATTTCTGGAGAAGTTTGAAGATTGAGAGCCATCTACCATCACCTCAGTGAGCAATCAGAGAGAGAGAGAAAACTGGATAACCAATTACAAAAAAAAGTTGGCAAACCATAAGATGGAAGCTTGTTTAGAAGACCTTTATGCCAAACACAATCGAAAGCCTTTGAGATGTCAAGAGCAACTACTTGTGTTTCCCCGAACCTTTCCATTGAATTAGTCCATAAATGGGTAACATAAGCCAGAATATCACCAGTGGATCGACACTGACTGAATCCATTCTGGCGATTGTTGATCAGACAGAAGGTTTCTAGGTAGTTTAAGAGTTGGTGGTTAATTGATTTTTCCATTACTTTAAAAAGAGTAGAAGTAATTGCAATGGATGATAATTGGATAGGAGGGATTTGTCCCTTTTTAAGAACTGGCTGGATACGAGCAAATTTTCAAGGAGATGAAAAAATACATTTGGAATAAGAAAGTGAAAAAAGGTGGTGAAGAATAGGAGTAAGTTCAGGAGCACAGGTTTTGAGAACAAGTGGAGAAATACCATCGGGACCTGGAGCTTTCTTAGCATCAAGTTTCGTCAAAATCCTTCTGACATCCTTTTGATGGAAGACTACAGGAGGCATTGAATGGAGGGTGTTGGGAATGTTGGGAGGTGTTTTACCAAGATCATTAATACATGAGTTGAAAGAAAAATGGGTTGCTAGCAGGTCAGCTTTATCTCTTGGCTGAAGTGACAACAGAACCATCTGGTTTCGGCAGAGGTGGGAGCAGAGATGGGCAAAAGTTGCGGCCAATAGCTTTGGAAAGAGATCAGAATGCTTGGCTACCATTAGGGCAAGATGCAAGTTTTCTACTCTTAGCCTGCTCAAACTCTAGTTTGGACCGATTAATAACTGCTTTACAATTGTTGCAAGCTTTTGTGTAGGCAGAAAATGAAACTGAAGAATTAGAAACAAGCCAATTAATATGTAACATTCTTCTCTTGAACAACCTTAGTACATTTATTGGAAACCAAGGTTTAGATAAAGGATGAGATTTTAAAGTGTAGTGTGGCATAAAAGATTCCATTCCTGCAAGAATAATTTCACTGACACGATCTGAGCAAAAGTTGACATCAGAAGTTTTGAAACGGTAATCTGACCAAGGAAAAGAAGAAAAGAAATCTCGCAGGTCATCCCATTTTGCATTCTTGTAATGCCAAACAACACTAGGTTGGGAATAGTCATGAGATAAAGGCTCCATTGGAGAAGAGACAATTTCCAAGTTGCGATCTGAAGTACCTAAAGGACCTCTCACTTTGACCGTGTACTTAGAAGGGTTGTTTGTGAGAAAAAGATCAAGCGTGTTGGCTGTATGATTAGGATTGTCCAGTATTCTTGTAGGTAAATGAACAATCTGTGCAAGATCATTAGTAATTGCAAAAGCCTCAGCATCTCGACCAGCTGGGTCGGCGTGACTAGAAAACGGAAGCCAGCTGGAGTTGTGAACATTAAAATTACCGCACTGTTAGGAAAGTTGGACTGGAGAAAGTCAAGAGAGTCAAAGAGCAAGTGATTAGTGGAGTTGGGAGAACGGTAGAGACAACAGATGAAGTTGACACAATGAGGTAGAGAGATTTTAAGCCAGAGAAAATCAAAGAGAGGAGATTCCAAATTGCCAAGTCTCTAACAGGGAATATTAGAATGGACATATGCACAAGTACCACCTTTGAGGCGAAAGGAATCATACGGCGAATAATTTGGGCATCTGAGGTGAGCAGTAGTTGAATAAACCGATAACTGAGTTTCTGTCAGAAAGAGTACATGGGGTTTGGTAGACTGCAAGTGGAAATGGACATCATTGAGATTAGAATTGAGACCATGTATATTTGTGAAATGAATTAGGAAGTGTTTGGGAGGTTTAGATCTTTTTGCAGATAAGCTTGCTCTATTAGTTTGACAATTCATGGTGTATTCAATAATAAGAAAAAGTGCTATCTAGCGTCCGGTCTGCAAACACCGTTTTAGAGCTGTACCCTCGAAATGTAAGGAATATTGGATCTTGTCTCAAAAGTCATCAATCATATTGCAGATTGGCAGAGATGGGGAAGGGTTGACCGAAACTTAGCTCTAGAGACTAAACATGGGTTCCACCATTTCAAGCCTCCAATAAGCCAAGTGGTGGTATTACACCGGCTGATGAGAGTCATCTACCACCTAGTACTGCCTGGTAACATAGAGGGGCGGCATTCCTCCATGTGGTGTTGGCACCACACTTCGACCCCTGCTTACACACACACACACACACACACACACACACACACACACACACACACACACACACACACACACACACACCTGGGTGGTCACCCACCATGTATTTGTGCATGGAGGTTATACCCAGGATTATTAACAGTCCCACCATTGTGAATGTGGAAGCAGAGGATTTGGCTGTCACAGACCATCTGGACTTTGCCAAAATTTGGTCCACTTGACTTGAGTGTCACCCTAATATCAGTTCAATCAGCGTTTTAGACTCCCATGTAGCAAGTACAGCTTGTCTGGCATATCTGAGAGAATGTCTGTGACAACCTTAATGACCAAAGTTGAAAAGGTGTTCTCTTGTATAATTGAGATAAGTACACATCTGTGCCAGTTGAGCATTCAGTCTACTTAAAAGAAACTTATGACAATCTAAAGTTGCTTCTGGAGAAAATTAAATATTAAGATCACGAATGGCAACTATGTGGAGACTATGTTGTTGGGACAACAGGGTGGGTACACTAAAATGCCATGCTTTTTTTGTGAATGGGATAGCAGAGCTAAAGTGCTGCATTGGACAAAGAAGCAATGGCTTCGGAGGCACAATCTTACAATGGGGTCAAAAAATATTGTGCACGAAAGTTTGGTGAAGCCAGATAAAATACTTTTACCTCCACTGCATATCAAATTAGGCATAATGAAGCAATTTGTTAAAGCATTGAATAAGGATGGCAAGTGCTTTAAGTACCTTTGCAGTAAATTTCCCGGTTTATCTGATGCAAAATTTAAGGAGGGTATCTTCATTTGTCCCCAAATTAGAAAATTGGTTTTAGACGGTCAGTTTGAAACTACTATGACTGATGTTGAAAGGGAAGCCTGGATTGCTTTTAAAAGTGTAATGGAAAATTTTTTAGGAAATCATAAATCACAGGATTATGAGAAAATTGTTCAAAATATACTTGAAAAGTTTGCAATATGAGCATCAAAATTCACTTTTTGCATGCCCATCTTGATTTTTTCCCCCCTAAATCTTGCACAGATGAGCGAAGAACAAGGAGATAGATTCCATCAGGACATAAAGGAAATGGAGCAGAGGTACCAGGGAAGATGGAATACAACCATAATAGCCGACTACTGCTGGTGTTTAAAAAGAGAGAAACCTGGCACTGTACATAAAAGAAAAATGATTAAACGTTCTTTTCAAACGAAGAGACTAAGTTCTGATTAATGAAAGTTTCAGAATTTCGATTAATACTTGTTAGTATTTACGTATTTTTTGATATATGAAAATGTAATACTATTAATTTGTCATTACTAAATACAATAAAGTTATATACTTTTGTTAAAAACAATACTTTTTTATTTCTTAAATTGTGTTGTATCTGGATGTGATAGAAAAAAATCTAAGTCATATTTGAAGTCGCAGAAACGTATTTCGGCAGTAGGACCTATTGAAATTCAAACCCCAGTGAACAAACTCGAATTTGTAAACTAGTGTTATCAGTACTACACTATCTAATAGATTTCTAAATGCAGTGATATATATTACGCTATCTAGTTTTACTTTAGAGCTACCTAAATAGGTAGCTCTAAAACGTGAAACAACTGTTTTACGTATATCAAGTAGCCTACAAAAACTGTCTAACTTAAAAATAATAATAACGAGCATAACTAGAACTATACTGCTACTTATAAAATGATGCACTCCTAATTTGGGTCCAAGAAAAGAATATTTAAGTGTATAGCACTCTGGTTGAAAGAGATTGCTTTATTGGGAGACTATTGTTAGGGAAATGGGTAACATATATATTTTTTTTTTAATATGGATGGATGGACCATAACCAGATAGTTTGCTGGGAGCAGCAGTTAATGATGTTACCAACAGATTTTAAGAGGGATAAAGAGAGCATTATTATTCACATGGGAACTAACGATATTAAACAAACATGACCTGACCATTTGTTGGATAAATATAGGACTGTGCTGAAAATATGCTGCGAGTTAGGTCACAATGTGAATGTGTATGTGTCTGCAATTTTACACAGAGACAATAGGAGGGATTATAGAATGAAAGCCTCATGCATTAACTGAAGACTTGAGGGAATCTGCAAGGTTCTAGGATTAAATTTTTATCAGCGTGGTGCGCATTTGTGGTGTGGGCTACGCTGATAAAAATGAGCCACACACCAGTGTTATTCAGTTACTTTAATGGTTCGGGGGAACTGGTGGGGGAAGTGTAATATAAGGTTGTGTTTATCTGATGATATAGGTCAAGATAATTCTTGTTTGTTTCCATAACTGCCAATGTTTGCAAGATGTTCTGAAGGTAGCAATGTTTAAAATGAACGGGAAGATGAAGCTAGGAAAACAACTTAAATAACTTTGAGGGGTGGGTGTTAGAGTAGTAAACTTTACAAGAATACTTAGTCTTAACTGTGTCTACAGTAACATCAAGTGCATTGTGAGTAAAATGGCTGAATTTGAACCTCTGGATAGGACAACTAATGCTGACATAATAGATCTAACAGAAATTGGTGCCACTAGGAAATTGGGGATGACAAGTTCCACTATGGTATATATAATGTATCTAGGAAAGAAAGAGAAGATAGAAGGGGTGGTGGGGTCATGCATCTTATCAAAAGCCACCCAAGTGCAAAAAGACCTTTTTGATGAGTCAAAAGTTGTCTGCCAGTATAGAATCTGTTTTGTGTGAGTTTGTTGGAAGAAAAGGTATAATGAAAGTGGGAGTAATCAACAGACCAGATTGCGAAGATTATGACAAGAGTCTACATGCAAATGAAATGGGCATGCAAGTGTGAATGTCTTATTATGGGTGACTTCAAGCTGCCCCTAATTGATTGGAATAAGTGGGAAACTCGCAAGGGAACAATTTTTAAATAAATTAGATGATTATTATTTGCACCAGCATGGTAGAGAAAATACTATGGGTGAGAATATTCTTGACCTCATTATTACTCATGAATCAGATGACATCACAGGGCTTAAAGTACAGGAATCATTTGGCAGGTAGTGATCATGCAGTCTTTCATTGGAAGATGAGGAAAGGTGTTGCAGTATTTAAAGGTAAAGGCACAGGTTTTAATTTCAGCAGAGGACTATGGCAGTTTAAGGGACTACAAGGCATCTATTAATTGGGAGGATTGCAGAGGGAGGGCAAATACATTTGAATTATGGAATACCTTTAAAGCAAAAACACGGAATTGGCTGGTTTGATAGAGCAGAAAAAGATAGCATGTGAAAGAGCGATGAAAAGTATTGAAGTCTACAACTACAAGTTGATCTGTAACAGTATCACAAATAAGGTTAGGGAGGTGGCTGAGTATAAAAAAGCACTGGCTAAGAGAGCAAAGAATGGGGCAAGTAATTTTTCCTCTATGTGAATTAAAAAGTAAAAAAGATGAAGTGGATAGGACCCTTGTGTGTTACTGGGTATGGGGAAAGTCTTAGATAACTTCAGATGATGTTGCTAATGAATTGAATAGGTACTTTGCCTCTCTTCCATATGAAAGCCCCTTCATGTTGAAGAGAGGCAGTGTAAGTGTGTTTGAGTCATATGCAGTTAGTGATTTCAAAATTACTGATGATTGTTTGTTTATTAGGAAAACTTTCAGACATAAAGGAAAGTAAGGCTCCTGGAATTTGTTTATTTATTTAACCTCACACACATTATGGTTTTGCCTTCTGACAATGTAAGAGAAAACTGTCATATCATACATTTGTACAATATGGAACATAAATGTGTTACAACTGTACAATGATTGAAAGGGGAGAAAAAATTTACAATAATAACATATTTACAAATAACTATGAAAGATATATAAACTCGTGAAATGTTTGATTTAAAAAAAAAAAAAAAACCTACGTAATTTTACAATTATAAAGCCCAGATGATTATAAGTATTTTAAATAATTACAAATCAGTTGATTTAACATAAAAGAAATGTTTTCATTGTGGTGTTATAGAATTGAATGGAGATGGATTGAATAAATGAACTAAATGAAATAAAAGGATCGAAATTGTTAATATCTATAATATTTATAAATAGGAAATTGGGCTATTTTCTCTAATCTGTTCGATACTTGAGGGAAAATTAATGATTGTTTCTGTAATTGAAAACAGGAGATATTGCAATAGTGAGTTGTTCATACATTTTCTGTTAATTTTTTTATATATTAGTTTTAGTCCTCATTGCATTCTTCTTTTTGGGAGGTTGGTTAATTGATATTTTGCTAAAAGATGCTTGTAATCGGCACTGATAATTAACTAGTTGATCCTTTTGTATTTTATTATTTTAATTTGGATTTTTTCTAATTTGTTGTTTTGGGACCTGAGAGGACATGCGAATTCTAATAGGGGAACCACCAGAGTGGTGTTTTTGGTTAAATGAGTATTGCCGAGAGAGGCAGAATAATGCTTTATGAAACCTAATCTCTTGTTCAGAAATGTGAGATGAGACGGAACAGTTGTTTGAGAATATGACACCTAGATCATATATTTCATTGGCAATTAATAACTCTTGATGTTCTACACTGTAACCAAACTGGATGACTCTTATGAGGATCTTTGTAAGAAACCACCTTGCATTTATTTGTAGATTTATAAGTTTGGTCCAATGATAAAAGGATTCAAGAAAAGTCTGAAGTTTAATATAGTCAGCAAGTGAGTTACAGGATTTATAAAGTTTAATGTCATCATATGTCAGATAAAGAGATAATGTCATCTCTTTATCTGTAGCGGTAACTTGACCGTAATGCCACAGTTCTCCAATTTGTATAGTGGTCTTTCATGTGGAACAGTGTAAAAAAGCTTTACTGAAATGTAAATATATGATGTCAAAATTATTATATGCTTCTACTCCCTTTGAAATCTTGCTGTGATTTCTGTATAATTCCATTCCTGGTAAGATGATCCTGTAATACTTCTTTAGCCACTGACTCATTATTTTCCCTGGCACAGAAGTCAACTTTATAGGTCTATATAATTGCTAATGTTGCCCTTTGATCACCTCCTTGTGAATAGGAGCCACATTTGTAGTTAGGCACATCCTTTGAATCCAAGGATGTCCTCATAATTATGCTGAGGGTTTGGTTATTTCTTTTATTATAAATGGATATATCGGATTAGCCATGGGTGCCTTATTTGCTTTTAGCTTTTTCTCTTCACTTTCTTCTCATTTATAATCATTTAGCTCCCAGTTATAACTTGGTATGCATCAGGTATTCCCATCCCTAAAAACATTCGTATGTGAATGTAGATGCTGAAATCTGAAAAGGATCATCAATAGTTATGCCATTTATGAACTAGATGTCTAGTGGGCCAGTTTTGTTCATCCTTTTCTTTCTAATGTTAACACGAGCAAAGAAACCTTTTTGTTCCTTTCCTTTGTGTTCTAAACCTAGGACTTCTCATAGTCTGCCTTAACTTGCCTAACTTCCTTAGTGACTTGATTGCAGACTAGTTTGTACTTGCTGTAGGATTCCATGACCCCTGCTAGTTTCTAATCATCCAATGCATTTTTCTTCTCTACCACTACTACACTAGTCTCATCAGTTCATCTAACATCATATTGATTCAGGTCTCAGCCCTGAAGATATATCTCATAATTGGTGTAAAAAGCTTACAAACTTCTGTGATTACTTCCTTGAATGCCTCTCATTTAGAATTTGCAGTTGGTAACATCATCAGTTGGTCCCACTGAAAGCAGTTTAGGAATGTTTAAGACCATTGTAATTGTCTTTATGAAAGCAAAATCCCTTCACTTTACCCTTGTCAGAAGTTATATTTTAAGTATATCCCACATCAATATATTATGGTTAGTGCCACCTGTTTGTTCCTTTATTTGGATATTCTTAATGATGAGTTATTGCTGTTAATCAGATGAAGTTTATTACTTCCTCTTGTTACCTCTCTAAAATCATCCAGTAAATCCAGAAATTTATGCTATTGTATAAGTAACCAATCTGCAAGTTCCTGTCACTATTTGGAATGTTAAAGTTCCCCATTATAAAACATTCCAATTTACTGTCCAGCTTTAAACTGCCTGTGTAGTTGTTAATTATTCTTGCAGAGTTATTTGGTATATAGCAGATGCCCATTTTTCATTTTGGTTTTCCCAATGCTTATACCAAACTGACCCAACATTGTGCTTGTCATCAATGTCATCTGGGTGCCACTGCCTTAGATTCTATGTGCTTCTCAACAAAGAGCATCACCCCACCTCAGTTTTTTTTTTTTTTTTTTTTTTGCCTTTCCTTCCTTACATACTGTATGCACCATACTCAAATTCCATATCAGTTATGTCCGAGTGGCATCACGTTTCTGGTATCCCTACTACATCCACATTTGTTCACTTAGCCAGCAGTCAAATTCATCAGGTATGTTTGCTATACTTCTAACATTAGTGTGCAAGCATATATTTTTGCACTCATTCTACTATAAGCGTATACCACAGTGTATACTTTGTTTCTACAACTTCCACAACATTTTCAACATGTGTCCTGATGAAAGCATTCCCCCAAAAGGGGAATGCTTTCATCAGGACGTGTTGAAAATGTTGTACCCCAGGATACTGCAGTGATGGGAGATTACTGCCAGTTTCATAAGAGGGAAAGCTAAATGGACTATAAGAAATCTCTAACTGGCAAACATTTCTAAGAAAATAGAATGTATGTTTACATTATATGGTTGATTAAAGTATTTTTAAATGAATGACTTATTTTTAAGGTAGTGCATATATTACTGTATGAAATTGAGCATGCATTAAGTTATTAAAATTTCAGTATCTTTCAAATGATGCGATTCAGACATAATTTTGGTATTTTTGAAATTAGCCAGTGTTGTTATTTTTTATATTTTTCCAAAAAAAAAAAAAAAAACAGTAATATCAAATTGATTGTTTGGAAAAAAGCCCACATGTGTGCTAATGTAACTTTTAAATATAGCATTATAGTGGCACGTGATGCAGGGAAGCAAGCATATACAGCATTAGCCAAAATAAATAAAAAAACCAACCATACCTTATTTTCAACCACCTTATTTGTCCATTTCTTCGAATAATTTGTCTGTAATTCTTTCTTAAATATTCATTCAAACTACAAACCTCCATGACACCAAATGGAAGTTTGTTCAATCACTTAGTGGTTGAAAGCAACAGATTTCTGCAACAGATGTCTAATCTACAACTATCCTTTTTAAATAATATTTTTTAAAAAAAATCTGCTAGTTGTGCTTCTCTCTTTATGAAGGCTGATATGGATGCAGCCTTCTACTCCAAAAAGGTTGCTAACCACTGGTCAGTAATTTCCATCACTAACTTCATTGTTAAATTATTATTATTAGCCATATGGTGCAAGGAAGCCCGAGGCTTATGCTGCACCAGCCAAAAAAAAAATTCGAGAGAGAGAGAGAGAGAGAGAGAGAGAGAGAGAGAATCAGAAGTAGAAAGGAATCATCAAGAAAGAGAAGAATGATGATATCCAGCTCAGGACCCTGGGTGTGCAAGCCCATACTCACCAGATGTTGAACTCCTGGGGTTAAATATAGGTTTGAATTGAAAATATAGGCATCCCTTTATGTTTCCACAACTGTTTAATTTTTTCCAAAGGAGAGAATGCTACAAGATATTTTAAACTGAGACCAGTGCTAGTTTACTACTACTAATAAAAGTCTACCTGAGATCAAGGTTGCTTATTCTTTGGAAAGAAATAAGGAGGCTTGGGTTACATAGTTTATCAGGAATGGTATGTTGGGGGTTTTTTTTTTTTTTTTTTGCCCAGCTGTTAATGATTCAGAAATCTGGTGTTAATAATGAAGATTACATTGAAAGTAACTTTGTCTATAAAGTGCTGCTGTCTGCAAGAATATTTTTGTGGATCTCTGAGGTATTTGTGAAGGTGTAGAAAAATTGCCTGAAGACGAGGTTGTTTGTTTACTTTCCACAAAATGTAAGTGCACTGTTTCAAACTGTGGATTAGGCTTGTTATTGCAAATATCGTGCACACTTAGCATAGGCGGTTTTCGCAGTAAAATGGAAGGATTTCAACTCAAAACAATATTGGAAGTAATTCAACATGCCTAAATATCATTGAAGTGATATTTAGAATGGAATGAACATTTCCAAAGATTTGGAAATGAATGGCATCTGGAAAAAATGAATGATGGGGGTCTCAAAAAAATGAGTGGAATCAATGGGGTCTCGAAAAAATGATTGGAGTCTGGAAAAATACTGTGGCCAGAACGTTGTCGTGACTTTAGAGGATTTGAAAAAATTACTGAGCAAACCAGGCTGAGGCCGTGGAAATAAACAAACAGCCAACCTTGGGTAATTGGTAAAAGATGATGTTGAAGAATTGATTACCTCACATGATCAGACATTGATAAGCGAAGAGCTGAATCAGTTGGATAAATTGAAAACCAAAAGGAGCATAGAAATGAAGTAGAAACTCTATTTGTTAAGGTCTTTTAAAGCATAGGACTTTGAAGAGTTTTTTTTTTTTAAGCATTTAGAGGCAATAAAAGAGATTATTCAGACAAATGATGTAGTTCCTGAATGAAGTACTATAATGAGAAGTTGGAGAATTCTGTAAAATGGAATCTCTATGCTCAAAAAAAAAAAAACAAGGATTTCACTGAAGTGTTGTCAGACAATTTTCATTCCCAAGAAATAGAGAAGTCACAATATGGAAAACTCTTCAAATGAGTCTTCAAGATGAGTTCTGAATAATTTTTAAAAGCCTACTCACATAAGCAAAAATTTCAATTTGAAAGCCTTGTATTTTAATTGTTTCATCGATTATTTTTAATGTTCTTCTTAGTGATTTAAATACTGTATTTTAATGTGTTTGTTATGTTATAGTTAATACTGTATTTATGGTAACAAATAACTGCCTAAAATAGCATAATATCAAAACAGAGTCCGATTTTCGATATTCGTAGTTAACTTACCTGTTTATAGCATAGTGTTCATGGGAAAATAATGCTTGATATACATCTTTTCACTTAACATCCAACTGCAGAAACCAGTATTTCTGTTTAAATTAATGTTGAAGTAGAAATAGCTAAATGAATTTTTTTATATTCAGGTTTTTTATTTTATGCCAGACATGATTTAAATTAGTAATTTAATTGTTCTGGCCTTAAATGCACTAGTGTAAATGAAATTGCTCTGCGAATTTAAGCTAGCACGTATTTGGCAACTAAAACTCTCAGTATCAATGAAACCATATGGCAATATCAGCTAAACCCAGAGGTATTGCTACAAATTAGGCCCCACCCCCACATACTCTTTAACACCTATTTCGAATATTGTTGGTCTTACCTTCATGGTGACAGACTTGGTAGCATAGCAGTTTGCCAATGGCTGACCCCCTGATGTGTCTACAGTCTCTCAAAGTTTGAGATTGTGAGAACATTAAGCAGATGTTGTGTCCAAGAAAATTTAATTTCAGTGATTCATTCTTGTTGCTTTTTAAGTAAGCACAAATTGCTCAGCAGGTAATAAAGAAATATTTAGGGGAGTTTTTTTAATTTTTTTCTTATTTTTTTTAATATTGATTGTTTTTAAAATTTCACTCTTTTTCTGTGCTCCTGTTTCCATTGTGCTTGTTATAAACATAAGCATACTTATTTTTTTATACTATTTAGTGTGTCCTGTACCTCTGGGCATTAAAGATGTGTTATCCAACAACACTCTTTTTGTTACGAGGAAACCACGAATGTAGGCACTTAACAGAATACTTTACCTTCAAAACAGAATGTGAGTATAAATTCAAAATTTATAGACTTGTTTAAATTTTCACCCACATTAAATTTTGTAAGGCGATAATCTTATTATTTTATATACCTTATATAAGTTTATATGAGATAATAACATAATTCTAGGAAGTGTATCTTTTAAGAAATAAGTGATTTTAGTAATTTCTTAAAAATGAGCCACATGGAACGAAATTGTGAATATTTGCATTGCTAATTCAGCTTGAAGAAATACATAACATTACTTTTCATTAGATTACAGCTCATTTGGGGATCCCAGGAAATGAACAGGCAGATAAAGCTTCAAAACACCAGCAAAAACTAACTTCTCAAATAAAACTTCCATCTATTGATTACAGGTCGATTTATACAAATAGCATAAAGTCCAGGATGCAAATATAGCAAACTCATACATATAACAAATTTCCTTTTTTCTATTCAGCTGAATGCTCACGGAACTTGATCATTCAGCTGAATACAAAAGAGGAAGTTGTTGTGAAGGCATGCATAGGACATACTTGTCTAACTCATTTCTGTTTGCTCAGTGGACAGTGGGGTGGGGAAGCTCCACCTCATTGTCCATGTTTTCACATGTTACAATAAAACATTCTTATAAGAGTCTACGTATCTACAAGCTGGTAGATGTACATCATTTGTATCCTTTCATGTTTATAGGGCTCCCTAGTATTGCTTGTATAATGGGACAATGCAAATTGTTTCTGAAACGAATTGGTCTCTATACTCGTTTTTATCTGCCATTTGTAAATTTATCTGGCTTGAGCTCAGAGAAACTAGTATACCTTAAGAAATCTCAAAAGGCACACAACGGCCATACAGCCCTTCTGCCATGAAATATCCAGATAACAACAATAATGAAACCAAATTCTAGAGGCATAGATGACGGCACAACATTGTTCTTATTGATGCTATTTGTGTACATAGTAGGGAGAGCTTTGATTATATAAGCCATTCCATATTGCCTGTTTAAAACTACTGCAAATTGGTTTCCTCTGTAAATAGTTCCTCAACATGGAAGAATGATTGTTATAAGAAACTGAAAATGTTGAGGAACTATTTCAAGTTCTCGAAAAGTAAACCCTAAAACATGATGATGAATTCCTTTAACTACTTTTGACTGAAGAAGAAGATGAACAGATTCTTGGATTTTAAAAGGTGAGCAACAATGTATACTTGTATTTAAAATTTATTACACTTATATTTTTAAACATGTTATTAATTCATGTTTTACTAATACAAAGAATATATCTTTAATTCGAGCTTAGGATTTTATATCTGATATTTTTTTCAATTTTCTTTAGTGCATCAAAGATGGACTTATACACCAGTATGTACAGCAAATAAAAAAATATGAAATGTTGATTGTTCCTTTTTGGCATAACTCCCATATAGTTTAATTTTTTAAATTCTTTTCGAGACTGTTTAAGATATCCCAATTTATTAACCAAGTGTCTGATGGAATATGGTGATGTTTTAGTTCATCCTTGAACTTAGGAAATCAGGAGCAGGGGCTCACAAGAGCCAAGATCTGAACTAGATTGTGAGAAACTGTTTTGTTGCTTAAATCATGGAGTTCAGCTGAGGCTGTGTGCAATCTTGGATTGTTATAATGCAGTAGTCATCTGGAGATTTTAAAATTGAATGTTTTCTGGCTTACTAATCCAGTCTATTTCAAACATCACTCTAATATTGTTTTTCCACAGTATACACTCTAATATTGTTTTTCCACAGTACCACGTTTTTCCACAGTATAAGTGTAAATAATGCTTTTCATATTGAGGGTGATGATTATTTGCTTGCTGGCAGACTTCGCAGAGTGTGCCCTCTTCGGAGCTATAGATGTGCCATGCTTCCATTGTGCACTTTGTTTTTCAGGATTATAGTTGTGGATCCAACCTTTGCAGATGATACAAAGGTTGGCAGGGTTGTTAATGACAGTAATGGCAGTATGCTACTGCAACAGGATCTAGATAATTTGGGCAGTGGGCTAAGAAGTGACAACTGAAGTTTAACCTTGACAAATGCAAAGTACTGCATATGGGTAGAAGTAACCCCAGAGAAACGTACCAACTGTGTGATACTACACTTAAGGTGGTAGAAAATGAAAAAGACCTGGGAGTAATTGTGCAGGCAGATATGAAGTTTTCTGAGCAATGCAGACAGGCTGCCAGGCCAGGTCATGGGGTTTTGTCAATGATATATAGGAATTTTGCTAGCAGGGAAAAGGAGGTGATTATCCCTCTGTATAAGGCAATGGTCAGGCCACGCCTTGAGTACTGTGTACAGGTCTGGAGGCCTCATTTTAGGAAGGATGTAGATTTACTTGAGCGTGTACAGAGAAGGGCAACAAGATTGGTGAGGGGAATGAAGGGATCCTCTTATCAAGAGTGGCTTAAGTTCTGCAAATTGCAGTGGCTGGAGACTAGGCACCTGCGCGGTGATCTGATTGAGGTGTATAAGGCCTTGAATGGGTTCAGCACGCTGAATTCTGATGGGATCCTTCCACTTGTTCAGATTACGAACCTAAGGGGGCATAAATTCAAATTATGAAAGGAAAGATGTAGAATAGATGTGCGGAAATTTGCCTTTAGCCAGCGGGTGGTTAATTGCTGGAACAAACTTCCATCTGTCGTTGTGGAAGTTGATAGGTTGAATAAATTTAAGGAGGAACTGGACAGGCATTTGGAGGGAATGGTGTGAATATTTATTTATTTTTTTTTTTTTTTTGGCTGATGCTGCATAAGCTCATACATTTGTTTTCTTGCATCACATGCCACTACTACTACTACCAGGACTCACTTCAAGTGATTATTCTGCTTTAAAAAAAATTTTTTTTTCTTATGTTGGTTGGTGGCTGGTTTTTCAAAGTGAAGACAGATGTCATCTCCATTCTGCCTCTGTTCAGGAGTAAAGATTTGAAGGACCCATTGAACAAATATAATTTTTTATGCCATCTATATACAGGTGCAGCAGACTCCCCATAAGCAGAACCCCCCCCCCCAAATTACAGTATCTACTTTTAGTGCACACTGGTTGTTATGCTGAAATATTACTCTTGCTGCTTAATGCATTAGTTTCTGATTATTTATTTGAAAATATATGTAATATAGCATAGAAATAGTCAGTTTGTCATTACAGAAAGTTAAAAATCAAATGTTGGCTTTAGCTGCTGTGTGGACCCAGAACAGTCTCCCATGATCTTGATGCTCCATTGTCTGTTGTTGAATGTGGGAGTATGTTGGGGGGGGGGGTAGTTAGTTTTCGCTCAATATGCTGCAAGCCACTGCAGTGTGAAGTTATTGCAAGCGTTTTGTTTCTAATCACTCAATGTTCAAGTTTTTGTTTGTGGCTATTTCAAACTGAAATACTGTCATTTTGCTTTTTAATTTTAATACTGCTGCCCCTTTGTGTTAATAATGGCATCTAAGGCAAAAGAAACTGCAATGAGTTGTCAAATAAAAGACAACAATTATTAATAGACGGAAAAGGGCGAAACTGGTTTATCTCTTGCTAAGATTTTTAATGTTGGTAAAGGAACCATATCTGACATAAAGAACAGAAAAAAAATGAAATTTGAGTTTGCTTCAAAGTTAGACAATGAAGATGGCTCAAAAAATAAGAATTCCCAGGTTTTCTGAGGTAAGTTCAAAATAAATATAATATACATTGTTTCTTCAAAACGTTTTGGTTATTATTTGCAAACCATTTCCTAAATCAATTATTTTTTATTATTTCATATTTCAAAATAAAGTAGTAATAACCTTGTGTTCAATAATTTAATTGTAGGTCTAATTACACTTTCTTATAAACTGGGTATTCTTGTGTATGTTTGATTATCCGAACTATTTGATTAATTGAACCAACCCTGGTCCCAATTAGTTCGGATAATCAATGTAATTGCTAGATTTCTATTGGTCCTATTTTAATGAAATTTGGGGAGGCCCACCAAATTATTTTGAAAGAGTTAATTGTAAAATTTCATGAAAATTCATTGAGTCAAGTTATTACATGTGGAGACATACAGACAAGAAATAATAATTACTGAATTTCTCTTGGTCCAATTTTTTAAATTAAATTTTGAGATAGCTTAACAAATCTTTCTGAAAAAACCAAATATAAAATTTTATCAAAAATCTGTCCACTGGAGTTATTACATTTTTGTGGACAGACAGTAGGTGAGGAGAATAGGCACTAGCATAAATGCATAATGTGCCTAAAAGCTGATTAATATGAAGGTACATACATGCTTAAATGCTGTTTTAAAGAGAGGTGGGTCTTAACCAGTCTACATCAGTCTTGCAGACGGAGTATGGTGGTTAAGGGAGTTTTACTGATACTAATACAGTTCACATTTGTAATAATTTTTTCCCCTTTCTCTCTTTCAAGGTAAGATAAAGTATTCGGAGCGTGTTTATGATGCCTGTATGGAGGCCTTTGACTGTCTTCCATTGTCTGCCCTAATGAATCAGCAGTTTCTTTGTGTTCATGGAGGCCTTTCACCAGAGATCCATACACTGGATGACATTAAAAAAGTAATTAATAAAGTTCATTATTATAAATTAAAATTTACAAATACACAGATAGTTATTTACTCGAATAGTAAGCAATAGAAATGTGTAATTCAGCAAGCTGTGATTTGTTCTGGTCTGTATCTAAACATGTTGAATGTGACTACTCTGGGGTATTCCTAAAATTGCTCCTTTTGTTACATTTGTCCATTTGTATTTTCATGTAAAAGTTTGGACTAATTAGTACAAATAGGAAAGAGAACTGAGGATGATCTGAAATAATATGATGTATGAAGCATTTACTGAAATTATTAACCTTTTTACAAATGTGTTTTCATGTGTGGGCTCTCTGTAGTATACGAGGTTTGGTAGTAAAGTTCTCAGTGCTATTGCAGTCAAGTTCAACAAGTTTGAAAATAAATGGCAGTGGTATGTTGTAGTTCAAACTTCCTTCAACAGATGGTGATACAGAGATTGTCCAGTAGGCTGACAAGTTGCAAGTAACCAGTTTCGTTAGTAGTGTTAACATTTTGTGTAACAATTTTGCAATGGAGCGGTGAATGAATATCAAATTTTGCTCATAACTGGGAAAGTCTGCAACACAAATATATGAAATATTAAAAACTGTTTACATTAATGAAATGTCATGTTGTGCTAGTGTGTATGGTATAAGCACTTCAAAGATGGATGTAAGGATGTTTGCGATGACCAAGAAATGGGTGTCCAAACCTCTTGAAATGAGGACAGAGTTACAAAAGTTTGGGAAATTGTGGTAAGAGATCTTCATTTGTCGTTCAGAATGATGGCTGGTTAGTTGAATAAGAAGATGAATCGTTGAATTCTGCACGAAGATTTAGGGGTAAGGAAAGCCTGTGCAAAATTTCTGCTGCACCACCTCATGGATGAGCAGAAGCTGTGAACAATGTCATCATGCAAAGATTTCATATGGACTTGTGAAGACAATCCTAATATTGTTGACTGTATTCTCACTGGAGATGTTGGGTGTCTTGTTACAATCCATAGACGAAACATCAGAGCATGCAGTGGACTTCAAAATTATCACCAAGGCCCAAAAATGTTTTGTTTCAGAAGTGTTTTTCATGTTTTTTTTTTTTTTGACAAACAGGGTGTGTGTGTATGTGAGAGAGAGAGAGAGTGAGTGAGTGTGTGTCAATGCTGCATTTTGCATACAGGTGCCTCAAAGATTATTAAAGCACATTTCTCAGGTGAGGCCACGATTTGAAGAGAAGCCGCTGGTCCTTGTTGCATGACAATATCCCCACCCATTCTGCAATTGTTGTGGAGACATTTCTGGTGAAGCATGACACTGTACAGATCAATCATCCACTCTATTCTCCCAATTTGGCACCAACAGATTTATTCCTCTTTCCTAAGGTAAAAACTGTCCTCGAAAGAAAGATTTCAGGATGTTGGGGACATAAAGAAAAATGTAACAACCAAATTGAACACATCTCTTTTGATGCCTTTGACTTTTTTCAGAAACTTTTAGTCTTTGTATCCTCCACAAGTTATCAGTTTTCTGACCTAATGCTGACTTAATAGCGTCAGCGAATATTCTTGCACTCCTTGTATTTAAATGTATCCCATCCCTGTAAAAACAGTCTTTCCTGTTAACAAGAACAGACCAAGCTGAGAAAAATTGTACCTCACAAATTAATTGACAAAGCTCTCAATAGGGTACTCCCTCCTATCATATCTGGATAGGACTGCAGATACTTTCAAAGTTAATCCTAACTTGCGACTTTTTTTCAACGTTACCCTGTACTAGTTAAATTCTCAGATCTCCTACTATTGATATTATTAGTGCCCACGTGTACTACAATATCACCTTTGGTGCCCTTAAAAGATGATATCCGCTCTATAATATCATCTAATTTTCCCTCTGGCAGACGCATCCTGGTCCTATTCCACCTATCCTTTTTTGCTCAATATATTTTCCATATTCCTGACAATAAAGTTGCAAACTTGGTAGTGCAAACAAGTTTGTGATACCTCTTGTTAACAGGAGAGACTGCTTCTACAGGAATGGAATACACTTAAATAGAAAGGGTGAAAGAATATTTGCTGATGCTATCGAGGCAGTGTTAGGTGGGTCGGAAAACTGCTAGCTTGGGGGGATACAAGGACTAATAGATTAACAGTAGCCACTGGTAGAGGTGAAAGTTATTCTTGCACTGCTTCTATTGGAATGTTGTTGGGATATCAGAGACACGGTGTCACACAGATATATGAGGAATGCAGTACTGGAATTTGGGGAGTACAACGTCTACAGAAAGGATAGGAAGGGAGGAGGGGTTATGCTATTGTTGGGATATCAGAGACGTGGTGTCACACAGATATAAGGAATGCAGAACTAGAATTTGGGAAGTAAAACGTCTACAGACAGGATAGGAAGGGAGGAGAGGTTATGCTATTAGTTAAGAAACACATAAAATCCAAGGTAGTGCAGCCAGTCGACATTGCTGGACAGTGCAGTGTCGAGTCAGTTTGGTGTGACATAAGCACTGGGAGATCAAAATTGAGAGTAGGAGTGTGCTATAGGCCTAATGACTCTGATGAGTATAATAAGAAACTGTACAGGAAAATAGAGTGGGCCAGTAAATCAGAGAGTCTTATAATGGGGGATTTTAATTTCCCAGATATTGACTGGAATTTGTGGGTTGGTCACTCACACACTAGCAAGGCTTTTGTGGATTTATTGGATGATTGTTTTCTATATCAGCATGTTCGGGAGGCAACTTGATTTGATTATCAGTAGTGATTCTTCATGCATTACATCATGCATTAATACCAAGTGAGTTGCACATGCTCTAATGTCCACATGGCTGTGTGATTGAACATTATCCACTAGATTGGCATTAATTGTTGGTGCACGGAGCAGTGTGGGTTGCTGCCAGCACTTGTCCAGTTTCAAGACTGTTGATTCCAATTTAGGGTGTAGCCTCGTACCCTTGCAGCGATTCAAGGCTTTTGGACAGCATGATATGTTCAACAATTCTAGCCAATGGTGGGGACGGAAGTGTCAGGGTTGGTCGATAACTCAGTCACATCTGGGGTTAAGGTCATGTGTCGACTAGAAATGTTCCGTGATTGCTGAGTGGTTGGTATCACCTAGGCGAATTGATCCTGAAGGCATCTAGAGCTCTCCCCTATATAGCAACTGCCGCAATCATTGCAAGTTATGCAGTATACTACTCCACTACGTAAGAGAGGAGCGATGGAAGTCTTAACGTTTGAAACCAGAGAACGTAAGCTCCTACTAGGGAGCTGTACGCATTTTATGTTGTACTTGCGGAGTACTTTAGAAATCTGGTCTGATGTGCCTGGATAGTAAGGAATATAGGTAGTAGGTATATCGTCACTTGTGGACGACGTTCTCGGATGGGTCAAGCTCTTGTGCTTATACCAAGCGCTTGTCTAATACATAGGTTGGGTACCCACATTTGACTATGTCAGTTCTTACTCTGTAAATATCAGTGTGCCTGGCATAAGAAAGTGAAAAAAGAAAGAATGGAATAAGAAAGTGAAAAGACAACAGAAAACAGGAGTAAGCTCAGGAGTGCAGGTTTAGAGAACAAGTGGAGAAATACCATCAGGACCTGGAGTTTTCTTAGCATCAGATTCATCAAAATTCTTCTGACATCCTTTTGACAGAAGCGCACAAGAGGCATTGAATGGAGTGTACTGGAAATGGTTTGAGGTGATTTACCAAGATCATCAATACATGAGTTAGAAGGAAAATAGGATGCTAGCAGGTCAGCTTTATCTTTGGCTGATGTGGCAACAGAACCATCTGGTTTTGTCAGAGATGGGTCAAAATTGTGGCCAATAGCTTTGGCAAGAGACCAGAATGCTCACTTACCATTTGGACTAAAAGCGAGTTTTCTACTCTTAGCCTGTTCGAAATCTAGTTATTAATAGCTGCTTTACAAAGTATAAATATTACTTAATAATAATTTTTATTATTATGCAATGTCGCTTATAAAAACGTAGTACTGGAAACATTTTATAATAAAAATTCAGAAATATTATACAATTTCAGAGAATATAAACTTAGTGGTTCGCATTAAAAATATTATGTTGAAAGGGGTTTTGAGCCAAAAAAGGTTTGGAACTGCTGCTCTAGGTCATTACTTGCACTTGAAAGAAATAAAATAATAATTAGTTTTAATATATAAAATAATAATAAAAAAAAATCTTGAACATTCTTGATGTTTGATATAATGACGGTTGGATGCAGCACATCAGTATCTTAGGCCTAATTTTATACAATACTATATCTGTGTAAGTTTGTCTATATATATTTATCAGCATGTTGTGAGGCCTGAAAAGACTGAATAACTCATTAAAAATCCTATTCCTTCTGCCGAGATCAGCTAACTACAGCTCCAAAGAGGCCTTGAAGAATTTCTCCAATCTTCGATGGAATTTGAACCAAGACTGCTCTAGATGAGTGATGTAATGAGCGTGAATGGATTTTATGTTAAAGCCTAAAAGTTCTTTGTTTGGTCACATGGAAAGTGCATTTTTGTGTGAATGGGAGAGCAGTGAGAATTGTCAGCATTGGGAGAAGCTTTTCTTGCTGAAATGCTGTCTATCACTTGACTTGATTAGAATTGTCATTTATTAGTATTTGTCATATAGTGTAAGGAAGCTACAAGCTTTTGCAGCAAGCCAAAACGCATGTGTGCGTACACACACACACACACACACACACACACACACACACACACACACACACACACACACACACACACACACAGTAGATGAGAACACAAATTATGCATTAGATAGAGAACAGATTATTATATGGGATTTACTAGATATTATATAATACAGTTGTTACTGAGGCCTTTGGTTAAAAGTTATATGTATGATATAAAATACATACGAGAAATACAAAGGTAGGCTGAAGTGTAATTCCTCTTAGTTCATAACCTCAGAGCTAAATGATGCAGCAAATTCTAACTAGATTTTCTTTTTAGTTAGTATGTATGCAGTTTTGTTTCTGTGAGTTCATAAGTTACTATATTAAATGGTATCATCTTTGAAGTCTTTTTAGGAAACATGTACTTTTTGAGCTTTTGATTGCTGAAAATGTTACACCTGAACCACGAACCCTGACCCCTGGATAAAGCTTGATTTGCCACTAATGCAAGAAGCAATTGACAGTCTAAAGATTTTGTCCTAAAACAACTCCATGTTTAAAAAAAAAATTCAGTCCAAGCATTGGCTAGTGTGTGTGTGTGTGTGTGTGTGTGTGTGTGTGTGTGTGTGTGTGTGTGTGTGTGTCCCAAAGTTTAAAAGAATGTCTGCAGACAACAACAAATATGACTTTATTGAAAAAGTTAAAGCAGCTGTGAAAAGATCATTGTCCTCCCAGCAGAAAGAATTTTATTTGGGTAGCATACAAAAATTTGTTAAATTTGGGGTGTATGTAGAAAAATGATGATGCATCAAACTAAAAACTTTATTGGCAACCACATTTTATTTTTATTAACTCAGTTCTTTCAAAAATTATGTAATAAGAGACATTATTTTTCAGCCTGCTCATAATTTTTTTTTTTAAATTTATGACGCATTTGATAAACGTTTTTTATATATTTAAACCAATGGTTCTGAACATGGCACTTGCTGAAATATTTCCATATGCCTATCACAGTGTTTTGTTCATTATGTATTGAGACATTCTGTTACCCAAGGTGAGATAAACTGAGCTTTTTATTTGGTAACACTGGGCATGTATGCAGATGTTTATAATCCCTCATCCAGTTCAGTTTCTGCTATTAAGTAATACTTTTTTTATGCATTTGTTTTAATCATTGTTCTAACGTGCTCCTTTATATATTGTAGGTTCAGTGGAGAAGGAATATATTGTTTGTTCAGTGGAGTTAAAATGTTCAAAACCACTGGTTTAAGCAAAGGAAGTTTGCATTGCTGCTTGATACTAATTTTGATATTGTTTGGTATTTAGTAATGGACAGTAGAATTTTTCTTGAGTGAATATCAAGTTTGCCACTGAATTCTTTGTCTCAATAATAATAATATATGTAATAGCTTGACAGATTTAAAGAACCTCCAGCATTTGGACCTATGTGTGATTTACTTTGGTCTGATCCACTGGAAGATTTTGGAAGTGAGAAAAATTCTGAACATTTTAGTCATAATAGTGTTCGAGGATGTTCATATTTCTTTAGGTATGTTTCTTTAAGGAATGAGTTTCTTAAAAATGACTGTGATATTCTGTTTTTATAATAATGGTGATTTTAAAATTTTATGCTATTTATGAAGAGGCAGTTTTTAATACTGTAGAATCATAAATTAATTCTATTTTTTATTTTTTTCCCCCATGAGTATATGAATAATATTTTTCTAATACAAATAATCTATAATACAAGGTACTGCAGAGTTGTTGTTTTTTTTTTTTTTTTTTGGTGCAGTTAGGATTTTTTTTTTTTTTTTTTTTTTTTTTTTAATCTTAAGAAAACGGTTATACAATACTTGAATCTTTCTATGTATTCCCCAGATATCACACAGTAGGTTCTAAATGTTATAATCAGCTGTATTCAAATTCCTAGTTATAGAATGAATGATATTATTATGCAGTACTGTAAGCCTTTTTAAAAATATAATTAATCTCTGCTTTACAGAAAGTTAATTCATTTATACAATTCCATGACTTTTTTTCTTTAAACAGAAAAAGCGTACAGCTTAAGTGTGAATCTGTTAATCTTGCTTTTAAGCTTAGACTTCTGTTCGGAGTGTGTGTGTGGGGGGGTGCATACATAAATTACACAAACTCAAAAGGTACTGTAAGTTTTGGGGTAAAGCATAGGTGATACTGAATGAGAAAAATCATGACTGCCTTCAGTTCCTTATTTTACTGAGATGATTTGAATGGGGTTGGGGATCCTATCACTTATGTTGCAAGATTGGTATGGATTTTTTTTTATGGTAACTCCAAATATGAAAGGTTGTTGTAACTTGCAGACTTCATTGTTTTCTGTGTGTTAAGAGGACAGATGATACTTCTTAAATGTTAGAATTAAGCTTCTGTAGATTGCAATTTTCAGGAAATACATACTGAATGTCAATATGAGCTGTTAATGGGTTGTGGATGGGCTGATGCACATATGCTGAATGATTTGGAAAATGGAGGTAGAGTTACAGTTACTAATTCGAAAGAACAGTATCCTTAGGAAATAACTGCAGAAAAAGCGTGTAGCAGAAATCAACATCTCTGTGATGAAGTGTGTAAGGGGAATCATTAATTATCCTGAGAACTCTCCTTAGGGTAGAATGTAGTGGTTTGAGAAATGTTTTTTGATTTTTTGATTTGGTAGTTGTTGGCGCATCGGCTTCTGTGGCCATATTGCACCTCCCAAGGTTTTTGCAGTACTTTGATCCAAGCCCGAGGCGGGAATCGAACCCGCGACCTTTGGGTTGCCGGGCAGGTACTTTACCCACTCGGCTAGCCCGGTTGGCTTTTGAGAAATGTAAGAGGTCCTGGGAGGGTACTGCCCCAGATGTGGGATCAGTATTTCATGATAAGACAGAGTTGAGATTTTATAGAGTCAACAGTACTTCAGATGTGGATGAGCATGATAGTGGGTTTTGTCAACAGGATGATCATTTTTGTTTCTGCTGGTAGAATTCCTGTATATCAGTGACAAAATCTTGTAAGTTGTTCTAGAAGCCAGTTTTTACATGTAAGAATACCTGTGTACTGTACAATTATCCCATAGTCTTTTTCTTTTTCCATTACCTTGAATATAATAACATCATCCAATTGGTATATTTTTCTGGGTTTAATGCTATCCGTAGTACATTTCATTTATCAGTGTTTTTGACATAATATTATTAGTAGAGGCATACAATGCAAGAAACCAAACTTATACAGCATCAGCAAAAAAAAAACCCTCCCCATTTCACTCAACCATCCATTCACTCCAAAATTTTGTCTAGTTCTGCCTTGAATTTATTTAAGCTCTAAACTTCCAAAACAGCAGAAGGAAGTTTTTCCTGTTGTATAAAGATTGAGAAAAATTATGTTATGATAAAGAAATGTCCTTTTGACTCTTGACACCTGCATTTCATCATTGTAATAGTTTTTCTCCATCGTTGGGCTGGCAGTGATCCAGTGCTGCAATAATTAAAGACAAACACCAGCCAAGGAATTAAAAATTTACTATAAAATAAAATATAATGAAAACGCTATCGGAAGACTAAAATATTACGATAAAATAAACTACGATAAAAACATTAAAAATATAGTTAAAATACCGAAGCAATAAAATCATCTAAAATAAACTGGATTAAAAGCGATAAAACCTGAAGTTTTCGGAGACTGCTGTCTCCTTCTTCAACAGTATTTTATTTTATAGTAAATATATTTCATTATATTATATTTTATTTTGTAGTAAATTTTTAATTCCTTGGCTGGTGTTTGTCTTTAATTATTGCAGTACGGAATTTCCCAGCCCCATAGGCCTGTTTGAAGATATGCGATCCACTGGTTAGTGTCTGCAGTCACAACTAAGGAGGTTATGGGTTTGAGCCCATATGCTGCCGTTAAAAATGCACAGCCCATTGTGAACTGACTGGTTGCCCTTAAAAATTAACATGGTATGTTTTCAGTCACAATGAATATGTAAATTCT
Source organism: Mastigoproctus giganteus (assembly GCF_048544385.1). Lineage (NCBI taxonomy): Eukaryota > Metazoa > Arthropoda > Arachnida > Uropygi > Thelyphonidae > Mastigoproctus > Mastigoproctus giganteus. Next base: position 71,546,002 of record NC_143582.1, on the reverse strand, counting down.
TCTGCCCTCAGCTGTATTGAAAATAAATGGAAAATTTTTTATATATATAATAAGTTTTTCTTTTTTTTTTTTTTTGCAATAAAGTAGTAGATGTAATTCAAAATAGTAATTTTTAAATTTTTGTTCACAAATTGTTGCCTGTCAGATGTGCTAGTATATGCCACAAAACAGGAATGAGAGACAACAGTATTGCTTCCTTAATGTATGACTGTTTCCTTGCTCTTATGCTGCACTAAGCTAATTAACAATGTGTTTCAGTAATATACCAAAACATAAAGTAAAATTTCAAAAGTCATATATGCACAATTTTCTATATTATAAAATGTAGGAAAGGAACATGTACTTATGCTTATTTGCAAACAAATAAGCATAAGGACAACTCTGCTTTGTATAGAAAGAAATGCAAAAATAATGTAGCAGTTCATGGTGAAAATGATATTGTCATATGTGCTGAATGATTAGCATTAGTAGAGGCATATCATGCAAGAAAGCAAGCTTATGCAGCATCAGCCAAAAAAAAAAAAAAAAAAAAAACCCCACTTCCACTTCACCCCTCTGTTCGTTCGAAATACTGTCCAGCTGAGCCTTAAATTTATTTAGGCTATGAACTTCCACAACAAGGGATGGAAGTCTGTTCCACCAACCATTATATTTTTATAATGGTTGGTGGCTAAAGGCAAATTTCCGCACATCTATCCTACATCTGTCTTTCCTCAATTTGAATTTATGCCCTCTCAGGTGATTATTCTGAGCAAGAGGAAGAATCCCATCGGCATTGAGCATGCTCAAACCATTCAAGGCTTTATACACCTCTATCAGATCACCTCGCCGGTGCCTAGTCTCCAGACACTGTAATTTGCGAAACTTAAACCTTTCTTCATAAGAGCAACCCTTTGTTCCATTCACTAATCTTGTTGCCCTTCTCTGTACTCGTTTCAGCAGCTCTATAGCCTTCTTGAAATGAGGCCTCCAGACCCGTATACAGTACTCGAGGTGTGGCCTGACCAATTGCCTTATACAAGGGAATAATCACCTCCTTATCCCTGCTAGAAAAATTCCTGTATATCATTGACAAGACACCAGGAGCTACTCTTCAGCCCGTCTGCACTGCTCAGAGAACTTCATATCTTGCACATTGTTTGTCATAGAATACATGGGAGGAGGGATTACCCAGTAGTAGTTATGATAGAAAGATGAAAAAAAAAATTTTTTTTTTGTTGTTTGATACCTTAATCTCTACAGTACCCACATCTTTTGGTTTTGATATGATATACATATATATATATATATATTTTTTTTTTTTTTTTTTTTTTTTGTTGTAGTGCTGAAAGAAGTAAAGGGTCACAATGGATAAAGTGGAATGCAGATCAGTGATTCAGTTTCTCTTTCTGCAGAAGGGAAAACACCCAAAACAATCCATGAAAAAATGGTTGCTGTTTATGCAGAAGATTGTCCAGGTTACAGGTTGTTGTACATTGGTATAAATGGTTCAAATGCAGAAGAACCTCAGTGCATGATGAAGAAATCCCAGGATGCCCAGCAACTAAAAGAAGAGTGTTGCAAAAATTTGAGGCATTAATCACCATATTAGTATCAAAGAACTAGCTGCAGAGCTCCAAATTAGTGTAAGGTCTGTTTAGAACATCATCCATCAACATATGAGTAGTCTACTTGTTTAGTTCCTAGACTTCTAACCCCTTACCAGAAGAAGGAAAGGGCACCGTGTGCAGATGAAATGTCATTGTGCCAGGAAAAGCAAGAGGAGTTTTTTTTTTTTTTAAAGCTATTCATGGATGAAACTTAGATCCATTACTATGATCCCAAAACAAAGCAATGGAAGTATTCAGAATCATCCCCTCTCCAAAAAAGGGGATAGTCTTGCCTAGGTAACAATTCACATGACATGCGAGAAATGGTATGCTGCTCTCAAATTTTGTTTCCATCTCAAGAAAACATCAGCTGAAACATATGAAATGTTAAATGAGGCTTATGGTGAATCTATGCATCCATATAAACAATTTCTGTGAAGTTGTTTTATTTTTTGGCTGATTCTACATAAGCTCATATGCTTTCTTTCTTGCATCACATGCCTCCATTACTATTACTATATAGCATAGCTTGCAGGAAGTTTAGAATGTTTAAAGATGTACATGATTCAGTTGCAAAAATCGGCGGTCCTAGAGCTCCCATTACTACTGTCACCACAGAAACCACAAATACTGCTTCTGTTATCGTGAGAGAAGATTTTTGCAGTAAGGCAACTGGCTGAGATGTTGACAACATCAGCAGGAAGCATGCATGGTATTCTCCATGACCATTTGCACATGACATATGTTTGCACATGCTGGGTTCCAAGATTATTCACACCTAAGCAACAGCAAGTTTGTATGGACATTGCCAATAGCTGCAGTGGTGGTTGGTTAAGATGGTGAGATTCTGCACCAGGTGATAATGGCAGATGAGACGTCTTCATTTTTACCCAGAGAGTAAGCAACAAAGCTCTTTTTGGAAGTCTACGTCATCGCCAACACTGAAAAAAGCAAGGAAGTTATGGCCTCTACAAGGAAGGTTATGGTCATTGCTTTTTTTTTTTTTTTTACATTCAAGGAATGGTTTACAATCTTGTTGTACCATGTCATATGACTGTTACAGGACCATACTGCAGAACTGTACTACACACTTAGTGGGATTACATTTGTCACACACTACCACAACTGCATGTGGTAGTGTGTGACAAATGTGTTTTTTTCAGAGTTTAAGAAGGAACAGCAACAAAAACATTTCCTGTTGTCACAAGAAGTTGGAAAAACACCAGAGGCAATTCTCAAGTGCATGTCAAAAATTGGCTTCCATCATGTTTTTAAAAAATGGCAGAAACAATATAAGTGCATTTCATCAAATAGGGACATATTTTGAAAAGAACCATCAAAATATGGATGATTAATAAAGGTATGGTGAAAAAAAAAAAAAATTTTTTTTTTTTTATTGAATAGTTCTTGTATTATGAACAAAGAAAGAATTTACCCCACGTCATATTTGGCATTTTATGAATTCCTCATATCAATGCTGAGTGAGAGCTTCAGGTCTTCTCTTTTTGGTGAAGTTTTGGAAATACTGTTTACAGCCAACTCTAGAGAACAGGGTTATTGTTATAAACAAATCCTTGACTCAACATTTCCAAATAGGTCAAACTCTGAAACAGTATTTTGCATGAAACAATTATGATCATTTGATGTGTCTAATGGAACCAAACAGAAATCCTAGGTAAGCTAATGTTTGAAAACATACTGTGGTATGCTTTCAAATCCTGGACTGTATGTTTAATATAAAATATATGTTGTCAGTGAAATTTAGTTTCAATTCCAAATTCTGAATTTTAAAATATTTCCTGCCATTTTGCTTTTTTTTTTTCGAAAAATGTCTGTATTCCTCTTGCTTTTCCCTCTCTATCTGCCCACATGCAACAGCTTGACTCCCAGCTGACGAATTATCATGAAATTTTATTTTAGGTTCTTTTAGAAATATTTGTGGAGTAATTACAAATTTCACTAAAACCAGACCAATAGGAACTTGCCAGTTCTTTTAAATAAAATTGAGTTATCTCATAAATAAATGGAAGAGAATTTCCGATGTTCGGGCTTTACTTGATAAGCAAAAAAGTCAGATCATCACTTTCAGCATGATGTTCTGTTAGTCCTTGACAAGGTTTAAAAAACTGTTAAATGCTCAAAATTTCAAACACGTGCAAGCATATATATTTCTGTGTACTGTTCATATGAATAGTTTAAAAAAATTTTTAAATATATGTATATTAGATAATTTTAGTTTAGAAATGGAGGAATTACCTCTGTCTTGTAGAACACTTCATTGCTGATACTCTTTGTTGTTGAATAACTATACAAATAGATTACATGTATAAGCCTGTGGACCCGAAGTCTGACCCCAAAATACATAGAATCACCAACCCTAATCTTTGAGCGAGAGAAAACAATACGTCCTTATTTTAAAAACAATTTAAATGCTTTGAAACCAAATAAATAATGAATCCATTCTTCTAATACTTTAAAAACATTAAGAAACTGAAGTATTTTCCTGAAGCGGATGGGACTTTTCGACCAGAGTCATCATCACGGGAAAGTGAAACCGCAGGTATTGCTATGGAATTTTATAGCATTGAGATTAGTTGCAATCCTGGCGCATGCACGTGAAGGACCATGAATCTGATATGGGCTAAGGGTGACGTATATTGACTGAATTTTGATGTAATTTAATTTCAAGCATCTTCGAAATTAACAATTTGGTGTAATCATGTTAGATGCTGAGAATTTTTGCTTCATTGAATGGAAAGGTGTGGCCTTCACTGATTCGCATGGAATGCAAGTTACGAAGCCGAGAAGCAGGATGAAAGGACAGATGTTGAATGTTGTCTCATTCTCGTATTGAGTGTACTAGTGGATCCCTGGTATGAGGAGTTGCATCCTTGTAAGATACGTTGTAGACTAAATTATTTAATTGGAACATGGAAGAGGATTGGACTTCTTTGGGATCATGGCTTATGATCACAATGTCATCTGCAAATCGTAACTGGTTTAGGTACTCTCCATTCACATTGACTCCTTTCTGTGACCAGTCTGATCTTCTGAAAGCTTCCTCGAGGGCAGCAGTAAACAACTTCGGAGATATTGTGTCTCCTCATCGAACTCCTTTCTCAATTTTAAATTTGCTGCTGTCTTTGTCTAGTCTAATAAAGGAGGTAATATTTAATCTGTTAGTAATGGCCCTTGTGAACAATTTGTAGATTTGTAATAACAAGCTGACTGGTCTATAATTTCCAGTTTCTGATTTATGTCCTTTCTTATGCAGCAAAACTATGATTGCATTATTCCACTCCTCAGGTGTCACACCTTTTCTAACATATTTTGTGAAGAGTCTTGCCAGTTTTTGTGTCATGTCTCTTCCAATTTTAACAACTCTACAGTAACTTCATCTTCCCCTTCCCCTGGGGCTTTCTGATTCTTCATTTTCTTCAACGCATGTTCTACCTCATCAGGAAGGATATCGGGTATGTCGTATGTGTTACTAATTTGCGATCCATCTTCCCCACTGCTGGCATCATTCCCTCGCTCCTTGTATAATTCTCTATAGCAGTCTTCTGCTATTTGAATTATGCCTTCTCTGCTATCTATAAAGTGCACCCTCACTATTCTTCAATTTCAGTATCATTTGTCCTTCTGTATTATTCTCATGGCTGCTGATTTAAATCCTTTGTTTTCCCTTAATGCTTGTTCTACTTTTCTTGTGTTGAATCTCCTTATGTCCTCTCTGAGTCTCTTTCTAATGGCTTTGCATAACTCAGTATACTCATTTTTGTCCTTGTCAGTGTTTATATTGCTCTTCATTTGTCATCTACGGTTCATCATGACAAGTGTTTCTTGACTAATTTTTTTCTTCTTTGGATTTTTTTACCTATAGTTAAAAACTAAAGGATACTTTTTTTTTTTTTTTTTAAACACAACCCAAAACCAAGCAGGGCCTCTTTTACTTTTATAACTGAAAATTCTGTTGACTCTTGAAAGCCACTTAACTACTTTTCTTTTCACTGCGTATAATATATATTATTTAGTATTACGTTGCTTCTATGCAACATTACATTACAGCATAAAATTACTTCATATAATGTACATTCAGTGTTTACTCTTTACTTTTCATATAATATAGTGAAAACAGAAGGTAGCAGACCTTTACTGCAGAAGATTATGATGCACATTGACATTTTTAATTTGCTATATTATACTTAAAATTTTCTTTTTTTTATTAGAAAGAACTGGTGACCACGAGTAATCTAATCTTAGATATGTTTTACAGTATGAATACCCATATCTTTTATTTCTTTATCTTCTGTAGTCATAATGTAGCTATATAGTATTCTCCTAATTTTAAATTAAAGGTCAGATATAATAAACTGAGGAGAGGAGAGAGGAAAGGCAAACATAGAAACACACTAAGCAAAAAATATTGCTGGACTTCATGGCCTATTTATGGTCATAAAGATTATACACTGCAGAAGTTCAGTGTTATCATTCTTTGAAAATCCTGTTTATACACATGTTTATATATTTCTACCCATTTGAAAAACAAGGAATGATAATTTATCAGCAGAAAATATTAACATGTAAAAGAATCATTGCAATTTTGTATAATTTTATTTATTTTTCCCCCCCCCCACCAGTACATTATTTTTTAGTTAGATATTTTTAAAATTAAGTCTTTACTGAGGAGGTTCTCTTTATTGGTAAGTTTAAAATGTATTTTAAGAGCATAAATCTTGCAGGTCCAGCCTTTTAAACTCTTCAAGATGGAAAGTTATGTCCAGTAAATAATCCATTTCTTGAGAAACGTATGAAGCACATCTGATGCTTGTGCTGTTATAATCCGATCAGTCTACCACCACTGCCTATGTTCACAGACTGCAGTGGATATTCATAGCCATGTACGTGACTTCTGAGAAAGACACATGTGCCACATTTATACAGTTTTTCTCCTCTTGAAATCTGCATGCTAATAACATATATTTACTGGTTATGCAAAAATTCAAATTCCCTCTGTATAGGTTGCCATTCACTCTGTCTAGTGTTGCTGGAGAATTGAAACTGTTACATCTGTTCCAGCTATGCAGCCTGTTGTGAATTTCTGCAGCAGAACAATTTGCTGTCTATAATAAGGGCGCATGAAGCTCAAGATGCGGGGTAAGTATGCTTTTATTATTTTATGTACATATTTTTTCATTAATGTAAAAAAAAAAGAAAAAAAAAAGAAACTGGTTTAAGTTTAAAAAATTACAGCTGCAAGAGAAAGGATTGTGTTATTAGTGTTTTTCTTAAGGATTGTGTTATTGGTGGTTTTTCGTACCACACTGAAAATTTTTTTTTTTCTTTCTTTCTTTCTTTCTTTCTCTAGTGCTCTGCGCCTATCCCTATTTTTCCCGTAAGTCCTGTTGTTTTTAATGTGCCAAATGCAATAACGCGGAGATTTTTTAGGAACACGTGTACTGTGTTATAGCAGAACTGACTGCATACAGAAAGGACAGACAGGATGGTAGGAGGAGTTATACTCTTAGTTAAGAAGCACATAAAATCTAAGGCAGTGCATCTGCTTGGCATATATGACAAGTGCAGTGTTGAGTCAGTTTAGCGTGATATAAACACTGGGAAGACAAAAAAATGAGAGTAAGAGTGTGTTATAGTCTGAATAACTGTGATGAGTACAACAAATAACTGTACAGAGAAAGAGTGCACAAGTAAATCAATGTCTTATAATGGAGAATTTTAACTTTCCAGATATTGATTGGAACTTGTGCAATGGTCAGTTGCATACTAGCAAGACTTCTGTGGATTTATTGGTTGACTATTTTCTAAAACAGTATGTTAAAGAGGCAACAGGAGAGAGCATTACTTATGATTTGATTATCAGCAGTGATTCTCATGCATTACAATTCTGCAGATAAAAGAACCACTTGGTGGCAGTGTCACAGTAAATTCAAATGGGATTTACTTAAAGATCTAACTGCCATCAAAGGTAAGGGAAGTATTTTTGCTTTTTTAAAAGGAGGCTACATTGGTCTCAGACAATTTTTTTTAAATTGTATACAGTGGGACTAAACTAATGTTTTTAACACTAAATTCTAAACAGGAAGCATTCAGGGTAGGGCTTACAATACCGGCATCCCGGTAATTTTTTTCTGGTATTGAAATACCGGTATTGATACAAAAAATACCGGTTTTTCGGTACTAATTTAAAAAAATAATTGTTTATAATTTAATCACATAAAGGTTATAAAAACACCTTTATGTGATTAAAACATCGTTATCTCTGCTAGCAAATGTTCTATAAATCATCGATAGGACACCATGCAACATTGCAACCTGTCCACAATTTCCGGACATCTTCATGTGTGACTGTATCATAACTCCCAAGTCCTGTTCCTCCACTACTGACTTTAGTTCAACTCCACCAAGTATATAAATTATTTTGGGGATACTGTTCCCCAGGTGTAAGACCTTGCATTTTGCTGAATTAAAGCATAGCTGCCATTTTTCTGACCATCCTGGAAGTCTATCTAGGTCACTCTGAAGAAGCTCTGCTTGTTTGCAATCATTAACTACTCTACTGATGTTTACATCATCTGCAAGTTTAGACCTCACACCCTCCATCCCTTCATAGATGTCATTTAAGATAATCAAAAACAACAGTGGTCCCAATACTGATCCTTGGGGGAACCCCACTACTTACATTAACCCAATCTGAGGAATAACAGTTTATCACAATCCTCTGCCTGGTGCCCTCAAGCCATCGTGCTATCCATCTAAGGATTTCCCCTGTGATTACAGCCTGCTCCAACTTATAAAGTAACTACTCATGTGAGACTGAGTCAAATGCTTTGCTGAAATCCAAATAAACAATGTCGAAATTATTCCTAAATCCAGCTCACGAGTGACCTGTCAAAACGGCTAACCAGATTTGTTAAACATGATTTTCCCTTTACAAAACCATGCTGTGTATCCTACAGAATTCCATTTCCATCTAAATGATCCTGAATTCCACTCTTGATCATTGTCTCCATGATTTTCCCTACTACTGAAGTTAGACTGGTCGGTTGGTAATTTCCCGTTACACTTCTATAACCGCCTTTATGTTTCAGTTTACACCAATCCAACGGAATATTTCCTGTCCAGTGATGCTCTCATAACTAGCTTTAATGTTCAGTGCAATCACTTGCCGCCTCCTTTAAGATTATAGGGTATATGCCATCAACCACAGGAGCCTTACTCGCCTGTAAGTGCGAAAGTTCTCATTAAATAATCATTTGAAATTTCAACATCATTAATTACATTTTTTTTTTCAACTTCACTTCCATAATATCTCATTGACACAAAGGATTTTTTATGTAAATATTGATGCAAAGTAACTGTTGAGTTCATCTGCAACTTCAGCTATGTTATCTAATACTACCCACGTCCATTATATAAGGGTCCAATTTGATTTGTCCTTCTGTTCTTCAGGTGCCTCTGTAGCCAGGTGGGAAGGAGCAGCAGTGCATAGCACATGCTTCTTGATTAGACCAGGGTTCGAGCCCATCACCACCAAATATGGACGATGCAGAAAGGTCAGGGAATGACTACCGCATATTCCCGGAGCAATATGGCCTTAGTTGCTAATGCTCCTAAAAACCAAACAACAACAACCTTCTGTTCTTTGCATTTATATATGTGAAGAATTCCTTAACTGTGCTCTTTGCTTTCTTCTTTATTCCTTATCCCCACTCTTTCCTCTCTCCCAGACTCAGTAAAGATACTATAGTGAAAATTATACTTTGCTTAATAAAACGTCTTTCTCCTTCAGAAAATGATGAATATAATTCAACCATGGAAGACCAACATGGAACAGAACATCAGTGTTCCGCAAATTCTTTCCAAAATAAGAAATTGCCCGACTCCAATGAGATTTTAAAAGATGAACTTGAGTTGGAAATTAATGAAATACTTTTAACTATTTTTGCTAAAAAAGTTCAAAGCCTAGAAAATATAGTGTGAGATTGTTTATGGTTATCTCAGTACAATAGTACCAGAATAGAATCCGAAAGTGCATTTTCTGCCGCTAATCAAATGTGTACCAAAATTTGATCCATTTTAAACGATCATACTATTAATTGCTTATGTTTCTTAAGAGCTCACTTTATTTGGACAGGTAGTGTGGATGCTTAAACATAATTGAACTTTGCAGTAACAATATGTATTTTTTTGTTTTTAGAATAACTGTACAGTCGGTCCTCGTATAACACGTGTTTACATTACACGAATTCGATCATACACGATTTATAAATAGGGGAACGTTATCTTATATAACACGAACCGAATTCGCTTATGCACGATTCGCCTTTTTGTTTACAAGAAATGGCAGTCGAGCGCGGAATCACCCCAATAGAACGCAACACGATAGGAATGAAGAAGATTCTGAAAATGTATTTATATGTTTTATATCAGTGAAGGAGAAACACATTTCACCATAATAACGTAAAAACCAACACAATTCCAGCTATCGGTATAATCGCAAATGCAATTAGATGGAGTTTACTACCAGTTTATAACAGATTCCACTAGCAGAAACAAAACTGGAAATTGTTTTTATTGTTTTATTGTAGTAACCCCCAGAAATGTGCTTTAGTAAAATGTGGGGTGTTAATAGGGTATCTCGGCCTTTACGGTGTTGTTTATTCAGTTGCTACCCGCGCGCAGCTTTGTTTATGTGTATCAAGCGTGCCACCTCATTTTGTAATTGTTCTCTGAATCTGCAGTGTCTTCACCAGGAAGCGTCCTGGTGAAGACACTGCAGATTCAGAGGAAAAAAAAAAAAAGCAATCTCGATAAACAAAGGCGGACTGGGTCAAAAATTCTTACCCGGGAAAATTTATAGTGGCCTCATACTACAGTTTATGGCCAAAATCACACTGGCCTCCGGCCCACCGGGATTTCCCGGGTAAGGCTTATGGCCAGTCCGCCTCTGTCGATAGAGAAAAAAATATGAAATTGTGAAACGCTTTGAGCGAAATGAAAGACCGTGTGATATTGCACATGCTGCAGACCTAAATGAGGCAACGCCGAGAATTACAAAGAATGCGGAGAAAATAAAAACAACTTTCATAGCGGGAACAACTCAAAGTGTAATTAAAATCCATTAGATTAATTGACACAAGAATTGGAAGGGATGGAACGGCTGTCATCTGTTTGGATAGAAAATCAAACAAAAAACAAGTTTGCTTACGATAGAAGCAAATGCATTAGCAATATTTTATTACGTAATAGTCGTAATACGTAAGCATTTTATTACGACTTACGTATTATAATTTATACTTAGTATTATAAAATATGTAAGTATTTTATTACAACTATTTTATTTAAAATAATTTTTTTTTTACAAATAAAATACTTATTTTATTCGTAAAAAATACTTTTTTAGTATTAAAAATACTAAAAATACTTTATTATAATATAATAAAAATATTTATTTTTTATTATTTATTATATTATAATAAAAATATATTTTTTATTACGTATTTTAATCGTTATAAAATACGTAAGTATTTTATAACGATTAAAATTACCCGATTATTTATTGTGTTTGGTAATGTTTTGGTTCCAAATGTGTGTTCAATCTTGGGTGGTCGGCACCTAACCCCACTTTTCCCATAGGGCCTGTTGTTTATATTGCACGATTTTGCATTGCACGAGAGTTTCTAGGAACACAACTGTCGTGCTATACAAGGACAGACTGTATTTTTAATGATTTTTTTCAGAATATTTATTATTGCAATAAATGTTTATTTAAAACATGAATTCAAGTAATTACACTACTTGTTTTTTCCCTACTTTATTAACTGTCATCAAAATTTATTGAGAAAAACGTTTGTTTTTGGAATACCGGTATCCCGGTTTCATAAATTAAAAATACCTAAATACCGGTATTAAGATTTTGGCTGGTACTGTAAGCCCTAATTCAGGGAAATAATCATAGAAGCTACTATACTTTTCATACCAAATAAGAAATATAGTTCAAGGCTTGATTTAAATGGATGTCAGATGAACTATAGAGACATGTCGCAGAAAAGAAAAATATTTTACCTGATATTTTTCATGCATGGGATGCATCTACCAAATGCTTCTGTATCAGGTGATACAGAAGCCTTTGGTAGATATAAATTAGTCGGCAATCAAGTCACAAAGCAGGTTAGGCAAGCCAAGGTAGATTGCAAGAAGTATCTGGAAAACAATACCAAGAAAAGCAGCAAGAAATTCTTTACTTATATTAACAGTAGAAGGAAGTGGTTGAATCGCAATGGTCAGCTTGATGTTGATGGTTGATGAACTCTAGATGATCCTGCTTAGATTGCTGACAGCCTGAATAGGTAATTTGCATCTACATTCGCAGATGAGGAATTCTTTAGGGAAGTGGATGCCAGAAGTTTCTCAAACTTTAATAGGAAGTTAACAGGGAGCTAAATAACTTTGTAATAACGTAGAGGAAAATGGAAGAGAAATTATCAGTTTAACATAAAAAAGGCTCTTAGGGTGGGTGGGATCTATCCAATTTTATTAAGCGAGGCAGCAAAGGAGGTAACAAACTCTTAGCCATAATTATGAGAGCATCTTTGGATTCAGGGGGAGTGCTCTTTATGGGCTAATGTTATTAATGGATTCCCAGTGGGTTCGGGTCCCATTGTTGTTTTCTGTATTTATTAGTGATGTTGATGATTGTGTCACTCTTAATGTCTCTAAGTTTGCATATGATAAAGTGGTTAGCAAGGGGGTGGTTAACAACAGTAATGAAGGTATGCTGCTGCAACAAGATCTAGAAAAAATACTTGACACTGCTTGGCTTCCAGATTAAACCATCCAGATGTGCCGAGAAATGGCAATTGAAGTTTAACATCAACAAAAGCAAAGCAGTTCATATGTGTAGCAGTTCTACATTCTTAAGTTTAGTATGTAGAGCTGCTGGAATGGTAATGGGGAAGGTCAGCAAGATTGGTGAGGGGAACTAAGTGATGCTCTTACCAAGAAATTCTTAAGTTCTGCAAATTGTTGCAGTGTTTGGAGACTAGGCACCTGTGAGGTGATCTGATTGAGGCATTTAAGGCTTTGAATGGCTTGAGCAAACTCAGTGCCAATGGGATTTTTCCTCTTGCCCAGACTGTGCACATAAGGGGTAATAAATTCAAATTGAAGAAGGATAGTTGCAGAATGGATATGTGGAAGTTTGCCTTCAGCCAACAGGTGATTGGTTGCTGGACTATCCGCTTCCACAACAACAGGCTTCCATCTGTTGTTGTGGAAGTGGATAGTTTCAATAATTTTAAGGAAGAACTAGACAAACTATTGAAGAGGATGGATAGGTGAAATGGGGTTTTTTTTTTTTTTTTTGCCATTGCTGTTATAAGCTTGCTTTCTTGCATCATTTGTCCCTATTAATATGAATTCTAATTATTAGAAGGAATGTGAATATGGTGTCAGTGAAAAAGGCTGTGTGTGTGTGCTTGTACATTTGTTGATGCTCTATATGTTTTGCTTTCTTGCATTATTTTGTCAATACAAATAATACTAACCATTTAATTAACACTGGATTATGCATTTTTGTGATTTGATCTAAATATATTTGTTTCAACCTGTTTGTGTCTTGGGACCAAGCCAGATGTAGAATTCAAGTGTGGTTATAAAAATGAGAAGTCTATTATGTAGATATCATTATGCAGATTGGGAATCACAGTAATGTTTTGTTATATTTTAAATTATATCATTGTTTGCAGTGCTGAAGAATGTAGTTGATGTATGTACATTTACATCAACTACATTTATGTACACATTTTTTCATTAATGTAAAAAAAAAAAAAAAAAAAAAAGAATCTGGTTTAAGTATGCCTATCCTTTACTACAAACTATACCAGAATTTATAATTATATGAGAACTATGATTTTATAAAAGTATTATCATTCTTTTTGAAATTCTTTGTATTTATTCTATATGCATTTGCTGGCAACACTTAATATATAAATATTAAGAGAACCTAATAGTTTGAAAACAAAAGATTTGCTTTAAATTGTTATGCTATCCTCCAACGGGTATTGGAACAGAATGGAAGAGACTATAGTTTGAGAAAAGCAAAGCATATCTGGTGTGACCATTAGATATAATAACCCTTAACAATCCTGTGTGGTAAATTTAATTGGATGTGTATGTGAATTGTGTGAATTTGTATCACTCATCCCACAAAGCTATATCCCCCCCCCCCAAGTGAATTTTGGTGTATCTTAGCCTAGGATGTTTTGCTACCCCATAACATTTCAGGTGTTAAATTGGATTAAGATCAGGCCTCTGGGCTGATCATATTTATTGCTATGACATAGGCATTATCATGCTTATGATTTAAGGATGTCGTGGTACACATGAGCATTTTTGGTTCTGTGCATGATAACCAATTAATATATGCTGAACAACAACAATCAAGTCCTTACTATGAGGCCATTTCTTGGATATGTGATATACCCAACTGCATTCATCTTTTGGGGACATTTGGGTATAAAGGCTTTCATCCGATTTTTATCTAGTTTTTAGCTGCCTGCCTTTGAGTATATTGTCATCTTATATAGCTCTAAAAGCTGCCACTACTCTGATGGCTACTGTGTTTTGAAATATATCTCAAGTGTTTGAGGATAGCATATCTTAATAGTCACATTGTGAATCAGCACCGCTTGTTGTATGTTTTATAAATTTTTATATTTTCAGATATCGTATGTACAAAAAAAATCAAGCAACAGGATTTCCTTCACTAATCACGATATTTTCAGCTCCAAATTATTTGGATGTATACAATAACAAAGGTAAGTTAGAAAATTTATAGTCTCATTCTGTTATAGCCACATTCTAATGTATTATTTTAAAATTCATATAATATATGGTCTTCTTAATTTATTTTGTTCATAACATAATCCTTAATGTCTAGCTTGAATTTTTATTATTTATATTTTAAATGGAATAACATTCTTTATAAGAAGTGCTCCATCTATAAATAGGCAAATCATTCGCTATTTGTGTAAAAATGACTTATTCGGCTGAAGAAAATATAAGGTTGACTTTTTGCTATAGGTGGTTTATTATTAATTTATGAATTAAAAATTAGATGTTTCCACAACAATTAGATATTCTCCACCAACAATCAGGATTTATGATAGAGGCTCTTTTTGACCTCTTCTCTATCCACCATCCTAACATATTTCCTCAGACAGTTTTCTAATTGTTTTTCTCCCTAGAAATTTGCTTCTATATCAAAATCCTAGGGAGGCTAATTTTTAGAAGTATAAAGTGTACTAGTAAACAATCATTTGATTTGTATTTTAATGTAAAATGTGTATTGTTATAAGTTAAAATTAATTTCAAGTCCAAAGAATCAATTCTAAACCTCCCACTCATTCTGCATTTATTTATTTATTTATTTTTGATAAAAAAAAAATGACAATATCGAACTTGAAAGTCCAGATTTGGCAGCTGTGTCAATATTTTGTGTTTATCAACTTCTTAGTCACTGTAAATGCATTAAGGATGAAGTTGCTTGTTTTTAGTCCTTTAGTAGTTGCCTCTCGGTTCCTTGCTTTAAACCAATTCATGTACAAGTGCTAATTTTCGCAGTTGTTATTACAGAGAAATAGTTTAATTGAGTGATTTTATTTCTCTTAATAGCACTAACAGATTTATGATAAATGTTCACAAAACTTTTGTGATAATAAGATGTGATAATAAATTCTTGCCACACTGATCAAGCAGAACAAATAAATAAATAAAAGCTAGTTTTAATAGTAAAAATAAATAAAAAATAATTACATCCATAAAAATATAAAATAAGTGCTAAAAAGTATATACACAAATTTCAACTAAAAATGAATAAAAGGTGTTCACATAAAACAGGAAACATGAAATTGATAAAACATATATAAAACAGAGAATGTATATACAGTAGACTCTTGAATTTCCGGGATAGATGGTAAAAAAAAAAAAAAAAAAAATCCTGGATAATGGATTTCCCGGTTAATCCAAAAATACAGTAAGTCCCCGACATATGTAAGAGATACGTTTCAGGACTTCTTATGTAAGTAGAGTTTTACGTAATGACTAATAAAATATTGCTACTATATCCCTGATATGCCAAAATTACAAAAATCACATAATATCCTTAGAAGAAAAATAGTTATATATTTTTAATTAGTTCAATTAAAAGCTTTATTTGGGAGACAGAGGTGAAGTAGCCAGAGTGGCACATAAGAGGAAGAAAAAATGCATGTTGTACTATAAAAACTGATTTGTATTTCTTAGCCTTGATTATTATAGTTTACCTTCATTGGTGCCGATTGCTTCACCACT
Source organism: Mastigoproctus giganteus (assembly GCF_048544385.1). Lineage (NCBI taxonomy): Eukaryota > Metazoa > Arthropoda > Arachnida > Uropygi > Thelyphonidae > Mastigoproctus > Mastigoproctus giganteus. The sequence goes on along the minus strand of NC_143582.1, from coordinate 71,530,040 downwards.
TCTCGTATTCTGTCTTTCTCCTTTAGTATGAATTCTGCACAATACTTGTTAATGTTTGGCCATTTTCATACATCCTTATTATTTTAATTTTCTGATCCAACTTGATCGCTTTCCTTTTCTTGATAAATTTACTAGTACTGCTGTCACTTCTCTTAGTCGATAACAGTCAAAATTAAATTTCTTGAAAAGAACTTCAGGGTAAAAACTCACTAATAACCCCACGTGAGCTCGCATTTTACTAAAGCACATTTCTGGAAGTCACTACCATAAAATAATTAAAAAAAATGTTCAGTTTCCTGTTTCTTGGGCTTTTCTGTTAACACAATCTATTAGAAATGGATAGTAAACTCGATCTTATTGCATTTGCAATAATACCGATAGCTGGAATTCTGTAGGTTTTTACGTTATTATGGTGAAATGTGTGCCCCCTTTCCTGAAATCTTCAGTCATATAAAAAATATATAAATAACATAATGCAAGTCCAAAGCTACATAAGTCAGGGACTTATTGTATCGAAAAATGATCAGGAACCTACGTAAAAAGTATGGCGATAGATAAAAAACGAAAAACTTGCCACACACTATTTGCATGTCCAATATGCGAGAAGCATATTGGACACACATTTATTTTTTATGATGTTGATTTTAAATTTAATAGCTTCCCTTTATTTTTTACAATGTCGTGTATGGTTTGGTCACCAACATTATAATGGTTCTTTAGACATTTAATGGATGCACAGTTTTGAAACTTTTGAATAATTTCAAGTTTTTGTTTAATTGAAAGCACAACTCTTGCATTTGCCCATCATTTTTGCGATTTCTAAACAAAAATGCTAACATTCCTGACATAAATAACAAAACAAAATTTGTCCTTTTGCGGTGTGATGGAACATGACAATTGATGCGATGCACTAAAACAAATTAAACATTTGGTCTTTTTTTTTTTTTTTTAAGTGGCGGGTGTGAAGACAGCAGGGGTTGCAAGATAATAGGCACACTAATCTCCCAACGACAACTTATAATGCCACTTCTTGTCCCTTATTTACAACTTGCAAAATATCTGTTTATACCTATTCTAGTTATTACTTGAATTTTATGATTTCTCATTATTTTTTATTTTTATTATTTTTTATTTTTTTGGGAGTCTTGAAGTGTTCCGGTTAATCTGATTCTGGTAAATAGAGTCTGCTGTATATAAAACAGCACTGAAATAGAGGAGCTTCCACAGCAGTATATGCCACTCTGTCAGATGACTAGCAGTAACTTAGGAATGGCCATAAAAAGACATAAATATAACTGTGTGAATTACGCATGAAAACCACAGTGGAGTGTTCCAGTTGCATTATAATAAAAAAAGGGAAGGGAGGAGAGAGAGAGGGGGCATGCAAAATAGGAGAGGAGAAATCAGAGAGGAATTAAGAATAGATGAATGAGCAATATTAGTATCATAGAGGCTGTGCCAGCAGTCAGCATTGCACAAAATAATGGACTCAGTGATAGAATGTATATGGGAATGTATACCTTTATTTTTTATTATTTATTTTTTTATTTTGACTCCCTGAATAAATCTGAATGGGAAACTCTGGATTAATTTTTAACCAGAGTTATTTTTATATTCAGAAACATCTCTCTGTATGGTTTAAAATGATGATTGGATTGTGTTATTATAAAAAAAATTAAACCATCCAATAACATGCCATCCGGGGTTTCTACTTACAAGCAAATTCTGGACAATGAATATAAATGTGTCGAAGGACTTGTAAAGATAAAATTGTTTGAAGATTCTTTAATTACTCTAAACATTACATTGCAATCCAAGGTGAGTTCTTTTTCTTAGATTTCAGTGTAATGTTTGGAATAATAAAAGATGTATGTCATATGACATACACTTTTAATTATTCTGACTTATATCTTAGTGATGCCTTAACTTTTTATTTCACATGTATTGCCCACTACTAAGGCCCCTTGACGTGGGTGCCTGTATGTGATGAGGTGGACCTCCCAGTGACACTGGTTGGCTTCCAGATTAGTATCAATGGGATCCAATGCCCACAGCTTAAATTTCGGGTTAACATCATAGGAATCCAGCATATTTGCCATGTGCTGCGACCCATGGAAACCTGGATCCTGGTGGTTGAGGGGCCCAGCTTCAACAGGACAGGTGGTCCTGGAAGGCCCGATAAACTGAATGATTATTTTGCATCTACATTCACACATGAGGAGTTATTCAATGAGGGAACTGCCAGAAGTTTATCAAACGCTAACAAGGAGCTAAATGATTTTGTAATAACCGAAACAAAGTGGAGCAGAAATTGTTGAAGTTAAATGTAAAAAAGGCACCTGGGGTGGATGCGATTTATCCAGTTATATTAAAGGAGGCAGCAAAGGAAGTAAGCAAACCCTTAGCCATAATTATGAGAGCTTCCTTGGACTCGTGGAGATATCCATGGACTGGAGGTGTTCAAATGTATCACCAATTCACAAAGGGGATTCAAAGGGTGAAACAAGTAACTATAGGCACCTCCGTAGCCAGGTGGGAAGGAGCAGCAGTGCGTAGCACACGCTTCTTGATTAGACCGGGGTTCGAGCCCGTCACCACCAAATACGGAGGATGCGGAAAGGTCAGGGAATGACCACCGCACATCCCCGGAGCAATATGGCCTTAGTTGCTAATGCTAAAAACCAACCAAACAAACAAACAAGTAACTATAGATCTGATAGTTTAACTTGTGTTCCCGGGAAAATAATGGAATCACTGGTTATAGAAGCATTACAGGATCATCTAGACAAGATTGCAGTAATAGTTAAGACACAGCATGGGTTTGTTTAAGGGAAGTCTTGTCTGACCAATTTGATTGGATATTATGATGTGGCCACAAGGGCACTGAATGCCAAAAATAATTTTGATATTATATACTTTGATTTCAGGAAAGCTTTTGATACTGTTGCACATGGAAGACTGCTGTACAAATTGGAGAGGTATAGCATTAAGGGTAAGTTGCTGCAATGGATAAAGGGATGTTTGAGTGAGAGATGACAGAGAGTGGTAATCAATGGACACTGTTATTAGTGGAGTTCCCCAGGGTTCGCTGTTGTGCCCATTGTTGTTTTGTATATTTATCAATGATATTGATGAAGATATATCAGGTTTAATGTCCAAGTTTGCAGATGATACAAAAGGTTGACAGGGTTGTTAACGACAGTAAAGACAGTATGCTGCTCCAACTGGATCTAGATAAATTGAGCAAATGGGCTGAGAAGTGGCAAATGAATTGACAAATGCAAAGTACTGCATATAGGTAGCAATAACTGAAGAGAAATGTACCAGCTGTGTGGTACTACACTCAGGGTAGTGGAAAGTGAAAAAGACTGGAGGTAATTGTGCAGTCAAATATGAAGTTTGCTGGCAGTGCAAACGGGCTGCCAGGACAGGTCATGGAGTCTTGTCAATGATATATAGGAATTTTGCTAGCAGGGACAGGGAGGTGATTATCCTGTAATACAAGGCAGTGGTCAGGCCACACCTAGAATACTGTGTACAGGTCTGGAGGCCTTATTTTAGGAGGGATGTAGAATTGCTAGAATGAGTACAAAGAAGGGCAGCAAGATTGGTGAGGGGAACAAAGGGGGTGCTCTTACCAAGAAAGGCTTAAATTCTACAAATTGCAGTGCCTGGAGAGTAGGCACCTGCGAGGTGATCTGATTGAGGTGTATAAAACCTTGAATGGATTGAGCAAGCTGAATGCTGATGGGATTCTTCCTCTTGCTCATACTAAGAACCCGAGGGGGTACAGTTTCAAATTGAGGAAAGACAGTTGTAGATTAGATGTGCAGAAATTTGCCTGTAGCCAGTGGGTAGTTCATTGGTGGAACAGACTTCCATCCTTGGTTGTGGAAGTTGATATGATAGCCTAAATAAATTTAAGGTTGAGCTGGACAGGGGCGAAATGGGAGGGTTTTTTTAAAATAGTTTTTAAGCTATTAAACTTGTTACTCCATGCGAATCATGTTAGTTGCAATTTGTGTGTTTTAAATTCTTATGCATGCAATCACGAAATTTATAATTAAAAGAGATTATCCTGGAAACAAATTCCTCTTGAAACATTTCTGAAGAAGACAACTCCTTGTTGCAACAAACCAACCAGTGCCGAGCCAATAATGAGTGATCAATGAGTGTGCGTTTAGTCGATGATGATGAAGAATAAACATTCTTTAACATTTGTAAGTCGTAAATAATTTCTCTATTATTATAATTTGCTTGATTTTACAGGCTACATTTTCATTTCGATATATAGGAATTTTGCTAGCAGGGACAGGGAGGTGATTATCCTGTAATACAAGGCAGTGGTCAGGCCACACCTAGAATACTGTGTACAGGTCTGGAGGCCTTATTTTAGGAGGGATGTAGAATTGCTAGAATGAGTACAAAGAAGGGCAGCAAGATTGGTGAGGGGAACAAAGGGGGTGCTCTTACCAAGAAAGGCTTAAATTCTACAAATTGCAGTGCCTGGAGAGTAGGCACCTGCGAGGTGATCTGATTGAGGTGTATAAAACCTTGAATGGATTGAGCAAGCTGAATGCTGATGGGATTCTTCCTCTTGCTCATACTAAGAACCCGAGGGGGTACAGTTTCAAATTGAGGAAAGACAGTTGTAGATTAGATGTGCAGAAATTTGCCTGTAGCCAGTGGGTAGTTCATTGGTGGAACAGACTTCCATCCTTGGTTGTGGAAGTTGATATGATAGCCTAAATAAATTTAAGGTTGAGCTGGACAGGGGCGAAATGGGAGGGTTTTTTTAAAATAGTTTTTAAGCTATTAAACTTGTTACTCCATGCGAATCATGTTAGTTGCAATTTGTGTGTTTTAAATTCTTATGCATGCAATCACGAAATTTATAATTAAAAGAGATTATCCTGGAAACAAATTCCTCTTGAAACATTTCTGAAGAAGACAACTCCTTGTTGCAACAAACCAACCAGTGCCGAGCCAATAATGAGTGATCAATGAGTGTGCGTTTAGTCGATGATGATGAAGAATAAACATTCTTTAACATTTGTAAGTCGTAAATAATTTCTCTATTATTATAATTTGCTTGATTTTACAGGCTACATTTTCATTTCTTTGGATAAATCAATCATTGTTTAAACATAAACTAATTAGCTAACCAATTTCGTTGTTGAGAATGTAACCCCTATTTTTAACCTTTCTCTGAAATAAATTGCCGCTTTACGACCTCGTGCTAGGAACAAATTAACTTGTAAAGTCGAGAACTACCAGTATATACATTATGGCTGTAGGATGTGTTTTGTTTAAGCAGATCCATAATTAATGTTATCTTCCTTTTCACTGCAATTACTCTCCTCTCTCTCCTATTACTTATTTTCTTAATATACTATTTTATATATATATATGTATATACACTGGTGTTCAAAGAAAGTGCATCACCTAGGAATTTCACCTTTCTAACCCTTTTTCACAATTGTATGTTACATTAATGACTAGCATCACAAATAGAAATATAAACAAAAGATATTTATTAATAGTTAAAGCAAAGCTAAGTAATATTTGACAGGTGGTCTCAGAATATTCCAAAATGAATATTTGCAACCTTCATACAACAGTTTTGGTAAACATGACAATTTTGACTGAAATGTTATCAGACACCCTCAATTTGCTTCAATTTATCGTTTTAAATGGAAAACAAAATGGAAAGTTCACTTGGTACAAACTAATATGTAGTTGAATCGCCTCTGGCCCTGATGGCATCAGCACACCCTAGAGGCATTGACAAGATCAATTTCTGAAGATAATCAACTGATAGTTTGTGGTTCCAAACACGAATTGTGGCTTCCTGAAGTTCATGAGGGGTCTTTAGTTTCTTTCTGGCAACTGCAGATTCCACACTATGCCAACAGTTCTCTATAGAATTCAGGTCTGGGCTGTTTCCTGGCCAGCTAAGAGTTGTAATGGACCATTCTTCCAACCATTTTTTTCACTTGTAACAAATGTAAACACATTACTGTTGAACCTCTAATGCAGAAATGAAACTAAAGTAACTATAGAAGTGCCTACTTACACTTTTCACTCGATGACAAGGAGCAGAGTCGTCCTGAAAGATGCAGTTACTTGACATGTTGAAATGGTCTGTAATGGTTGGCAGCAATTTGTCTTCCAGTATAGCCAGGTATCCATTGACATTTACAGAACCTTTTATAAACTGCAGGTGACGTACTCTGCGAAATGCACCCCCCCATATCATTTGGCTGGTAGGGAATTTCATTTTTAGACACCATAACAGTCTGAATGGTATTCTTCATGACGTCTATGGCAAATCGCTTGCCTCCCATCAGAGTCATGCAGGTTGAATTTCTTATCATCTGAGAAAATAACTGACTTCCACTGCTCAGGGGTCTATTTGACGTGCTCCTTACACCAAATTAATCGGGCCTTTTTCTTTTTTTGTGTGAGGAGGGGCTTTTTCTTAGAATGACAGGCTACAAGTCCATTTTTGAAGAGGTGTCTTCTGACTTATTGCACTTGCTACCACTCCTGTATGTTCTTCCCATTCTCTGTTCAGCTCAGACGAAGCTTTATGGTTTTTAAGGCATAAGTGCTTCAAAACGCAGTCTTGTTTTGGCATAGAGACTCGTTTGCATCCAGTTTCTTTTTTCCTTATCAGCAGAACTAGTATTCTTGAGTTTGGAAAGAAATCTCACTGTCGACTGATTACAAGACACTCTAAGCAATATGACGGGAAGAACATCCTTCCTCATGTAAAGTAATAATAGCACTCTTTCTTCGTGGCTTCAACTGCATGTAACTCACCAACCCAACACAGTCAAGGAATGACTGCAACTCTTGCTGAGCGTGCTTATATAGCTGAAAGTAACAGCTGATGCAATACTACATCATCACCTACGTGTATCAATCTTATCTGATACAATTTGTAAGAAATATTGCCATATACTTATGTTATTCGGACGACAATTACAATTTTAAGGGGTGATGCACTTTTTTTGAAAACCAGTGTATAATATTAAAAAAATGTTATATCATAGTTATTATAATAATATGATTATAAGTTATAATTATAACTTATAATTAACCTTTTTATAATGAAATAAATACTTAAATTTAAAAAAAAATATGTTTAAGTAACTTAAACAAAAATTACGTGGCAACCCTGGAATGTTTTTGTGGCACCCTGGTTGAAAATCACTGGGTTAAGGTATTTATTTCTTTGTAATTATTCTTTTCCTCTGTGACTGTTTACCTTCATGCTCTTAAAACTTTGTTTTCAGTATTTAATTGTATCACTGTTCTAAAACAGACCAGCAGCTCACAATCTGCACCTTATTGCAGATGTAATCCTATTGGTCTGTTTATGTAAAAACTCCTCTAAATACAATTTACTTCTTTAATTTATCTAACGGGATCCTCTGTTTCATTTATTGCTTCAAATTTTTTCTCCTCTTCTGTCTTTGTCATTATTGTCCTTTTCCTTATATTGTCTGTCACCACCCGACAAAATTTTTCATCATACCTCTGGAACGGAAGTTGGTTATTCTAAACAAAATTAATGTCCCTGATTATGAAAATATCAATTTTTTACTTCTGTCACGTCTACATCAAAAGATATATGCATTTTTTAAATTCCTTGTTTTTATATAATATCAGCATAATAGTTGTAATTATTACACAATATATGTTACTTAGACATGTTTTCCACTGAATGATTTCCTTTTATACTCCATATTGCTTTCCCATTAAAAGAACCAACAGTAATCTCCCATCATGGCAGAGTCCCAGCAACGTTGGTACCGTTTTTCCATTGCAGATTATGTCCTGGTCAAACTTCTCTCCTTGTTCATCACTGACATCTGCTAAGGTTTCAGGAAATAAATCCAGATGGGAATGAAGGAAATGCATTTTCAGTGACATTCGGCACCCCATGTTCTTGTAACATTTTCAGCAAGTTTGTGACCAGTTGCTCATAGTTCTTCTTTTCTCTTTCCAAGGAATCTGTGTACCACAGCTTTGAAAGATCTCCATGCGGCCAGTCAACATCATTCAGGTTTCTTTGAAATTCTTCATCTTTTAGGAGCTTTTTATTTGAGGACCTATGAAAATTCCTTCCTTCAGCTTTGCATGAGATAAATTTGGAAACATTTTTAGTAAATATGTGAATCCTCTGCTTTCTTTATCCAGTGCCTTAGTGAAATTTTTAATCAGTCCAAGCTTGATGTGTAAAGGGAGAAGAAAAACCTTTTGTGGATCAAACAATGGAACATACTTTACATTGCTTTTGCCGGGAATATATTCATCTCCCTTGTCGAAGTGTTGTATAATGTAGTGTTTGGCTGTTGCACGACTATCCCACAAACACGGGAAACAATAGTATTTAGTGAAACCACCTTGCAACCCAACAAGCAGTCTAATCACTTTGAGATCACCACAAATATTCCAACCATAGTCATTGTAACATACAGCAGCAAGAATCTGGGACATACTATCGTAAATTTCTTTCAGGCCAACAGCACGAACAAGAGGAATTGATGGTAAAGTATTTCCATTATGAAGCAATACTGCTTTCAAACTTAGCTTTGACACATCAATGAACAAACGCCATTCAAAGATATTGTGATCAATATTCAGTTCTTGCATAAGACCAACGATGTCTTTGCAGACACACATGTTGTTTTCCATTGAAAAATATCTTGAAATCTCTTCATTTCGGTTACGATATATTGTAGCTTTGACACATCAATGAACAAACGCCATTCAAAGATATTGTGATCAATATTCAGTTCTTGCATAAGACCAACGATGTCTTTGCAGACACACATGTTGTTTTCCATTGAAAAATATCTTGAAATCTCTTCATTTCGGTTACGATATATTGTAATGTTTGTACCTTTGGCGAGTAGGTTCCACTGTTGTAGTTTGGATCCGAGTGATTCAGCCTTCTCTTTGGCTAAGCCCCAAGTCTCTGATCAAGTCGCTTAATTTTTCTTGTTCAATGTAGTGTGGGGCCTTCTCTTTTTCTGGCTTGTAGTGCAAATCATGTGAAGTACATGGTTCCATGACATCTGGTAAAACGATTTCTTCTGTACCTTCATCACTACTTCCAATACCCCAAGATTTTGGTGGCACAGGTTCTGGCAGTTCTTTACCGTGTGGCACTGGCCTAATTGCTGATGGGATATTTGAAGCAGTGCTTGCTCTTTTTTAGAAATAACTTTTATTTTTGTCATGCAGAAATAGCAGTCGTCGAAATGATCCTTGGGCTCGCACCACACTGTTGGGACAACAAAAGATATGCTCTCAGCTTGCCATATAACCACAGTCTTAAGTTCGTTACAAGTAATACAACAGATATGTGGAGCCCTATTTTTTCTTGGTCACCAATCTTGCAGCCAAAGTACAATGAATATGCAACTTTTGTGACATTGTATATTTTCTTCCTCTGAGTTTTTGGGTTTAAGTGTCCACAAACATAGCAGAAGTTTTCTGGGTGATTAACTCAAAGTTCTGTGCTTTGTCTTCTCCATTTTAACAATGCATTAACCTAAAAACAGTAAAAACAATTGGTAAATTTGAACAGAAGGTGAATTCTTGTAGCGTAGTTTATCATACACTATATATTGAACAGTTGAATGGTGTAATAAAATTAATGAAAATACTGACTTGTCTGGAAAAGTGCATCAAAATATACTATTTTGCAAGAACAGTAATGATGTACTTAACTTTTAGCCCAATAAACAAAAGTTAATAAGTTTAAAAATTTGTATTTCAAACAGTAATGATATCTTTGTACAGAATCCAGTTATTTATCTATATCTTAAAACTGAGATGTGATAGGAAATTTTTGATTTTTAATTGATTTTTTTTTTTTAGGTAAAAATCATGTTGGGTAGTGCTTTTTTTCTATCTGATTTTCTCCTGGTGTGGGGGGGGGGGTGCATGTGTCTAAGTTGTTATTAATTTCTTCGTTATTATTTTGGGTTCTCTCTCTCTCAGTATTCTCACCACTATACTGGGGCCATTCCTAGTGTATGTGGTGCCTGGGTGCCAATTGAAATTTGGCATTCTCCTTTAAAATTTTCTTCATGTGTGTATATGTAAGTTTCAGGTTTTCAGGTGCCCTTGAACATTGGCACCCAGGTGCAGTGCTCTGCACCCCTTTCACCCTCTGGATGGTCCACCCCTGGGAGATCTAAGTCAGAGTCATGATTGGTATTTCCTCTGTTCTGAGATTTTTCTCCTATATTCTGATCTTTTCCAGTCATTTTGTTGTTATAATCTAATTCCTCAAGCGTGGTCCAGTTTATTAGCGTGAACCTTTTTTAACCAGAGGTACACAACTTTTCTGTTTTGGCGGGAAAAGCAGGCTAGACAAAGAAAACTACTTCAAAGTCTAAGTATGAGCAGAATCTGAAGTCAAGTTTGCATTTTCATCAAAAATAATATCTATCCAACTAATTTTAATGCTAAAATAATCAAAATTGTTGAACTTTTGAACTGTAAATAAGTCACAAGTTGTAACAGTAGGATTACTACAGCTAGTGCTGTAGCAATCGTGCTGCACAAAAGCATGTTCAAAAGTCCAAAATAAATATACTAGTGTACTACTATTTCCCTTCATCTTCAGACATCTTTATAATACAGAAATCCATAAGTAGAAGCTGAAAAATCCCCAATCTTCAAAAGTTGTGTCGAACACTGTCTGCCCTTTATCTATCAAGTGAAACATCTCTCCTCACGTCCACCCTCTACTGCACATCTACCCTCGAACTCTGCATATGTCAGTGTTAAACTTCAGTTGATTTCTTAGCCCATCTGCCTATTTTTTCTAGTTATTTTCATTAGCATACCTTCATTACTATCATTAACCACCATGCAAATGTTTATCTGCAAATTGGACATTAACCCTGATATGCCTTTATCAGTATCATTGATAAATAGAGAAAAACAACGAGCCCAACACTGAACTCTGGGAGTTTATATAAGTAAAGAAGTGTTTGGTTTTTTTTATTTGCATCCTTTGCCAAAGATTTCTCGTAATCTGACTTGTCTTGTCTAACTTCCTTTGTGGCTTGATTGTAGACTAGTTTATATGTACCACTAATAACATTGGTCCACGAAGAGCAATGTCCATTGATTACTACTGTCTTCTGCCACTCAACCATCCCTTTATCCATAGTAGCAACTTGCCCTTAATGCCACACTGCTCCAGTTTGTACAGCAGTCTTTTATGTACAACAGTATCAAAAGCTTTCCTGAAATCTAAGTTTATGATATCAAAATTATTTTATGGATCCAGTACTTTTGTCATTGTCATAGTACCTAATCAAATTGGTCAGTCAATATCTCCCCTTAAGGAATCTATGCTGTGACTCAAGTATAACTACACTCCTGTCTGGATGGTCCTGCATCACTTCTTTAACCAGTGACTCCATAATTTTCCTTTAAACAGAAATTAAGCTAACAGGTCGTAATTACTTGTCACCTTTTGATCTCCCCCAACCTTTGTGAATTGGAGATATGTTTGCTCAACTCCAATCCACAGGGACCTCCCTTGAATACAAAGATACTCGCATATTTATGGCTTAGCATTTGTTTAACTTCTTTGCTGCCTCCCTTAATATAATTTGATAGATCCCATCCACCCTGGGTGCCTTCTTTTAAACTTTGGCAATTTCTGTTCCATATTTTTTCAGTTATTACAAAATTATTTAGCTCCTTGTTAAAGTTGGATAAGCTTAAGTGGATGCCTTGTTGAAGTTTGATAAACTTTAACAAGGCATCCACTTCCTTAAAGAATTCCTCATGTGCAAACATAGAGGGAAAATACCTATTCAGTTTGTGAGCAACTGGAGCAGGCTCATCAACAGTTAAAACATAGATATCAAGTGGACTAATGTGATTCATCCATTTTCTTCTATTGTTTATATAAGTAAAGAAGTGTTTGGTTTTTTTATTTGCATCCTTTGCCAAAGATTTCTTGTAATCTGACTTGTCTTGTCTAACTTCCTTTGTGGCTTGATTGTAGACTAGTTTATATGTACCATAGGCTTCTGTATCATCTGATATTTTATATGCATCCCATGCATTTTTGTTTTCTTCCATGTGTCTCATTAGATCATCTAATATCCATTTAAGTCTTAACCTGGAATGGTATTTCTTAATTGGTATGAAAACTTAGTAGCGTCTGTGATTATTTTTCTGAGTTCTTCCTGTTTAGAATTTGTTTTGGTGACATCATTAGTAGGTCTCACTTTATGGAATTTAAAAACGGTTCTGAGATAACTATAGTCTTCTTTATAAAAGCAAAAACATTTACCTTTAATGGTAAATACATCTTTATGTAAATTCCACACCAAAACACTATGATTAGTGCCAATTAGTGATTCATTTATCTGCAGATTCTTAATACATGAAGAATGACTGCTAATAATCAGATCAAGAATCTCTCTCTCTCTCTCTCTCTCTCTCTCTCTCTCTCTCTCTCTCTCTCTCTCTCTCTCTCTCTCTCTCTCTCTCTCATTGCCTTCTAACATGATGCTGTAGAAAACAGTTATCCAGTAAATTGACGAATAGTCTTGCTAGTGTTTGAGTGACCAACCCAAGTTAAAATCCTCCATCATATAAGACATTCTGATTTACTGGCCTACCATTTCTCTGTTTAGTTGTTTGATGTATTCATCACAGTCATTAGGCGGCCTGTAACATATTCCTCCCCTCATTTAATTCATTTACCTGCCGAAAAGGCCACAACAGATTTCCCCATGAAATTATATGATTTATTATGGACAAATATTTCTTGGAAAGTAATACTTAAAGAAAATAAAGGTATCAGTTTCTAAATCTTCACAAAGAGCCAAAGAAAATACTGAAATTTAAATGTAAAAAATGGTTTTAAGGAATAATTAAAATCATGAATAATTAATCTGCATTTTTCAAAACAGTTGCTAATGTGGGTTTTGGAAACTTCATTCCAAGTACTCATTGTCATATGAAATGTATATAATGTTTCAATTTGCAAAAGTCTTTTCAGTTTTTGAAATTTCATTAGCCAAAAAATTTAGTTATGACAGATGACAGTTTACTTTTAAATTTCCGCATAAATTCAAGTTCCTTCACATTTCTGACAAAGAACTTTTAACTGTGCTAATCCAATAATTAATCACTAAGTTTATTTTATCTAAATTTATTAATTTTGGAATTACTTGTATTTTGCTCTTAGATAATTTATAGAATATTTTTAATGCTTTGGAATGTTTTTGCTGAATAAAAATGGCATCTGAATATTTAGTTATTTATAAATTAAAACTATATTTAAAAAAAAATTAAATGTAATTTAATTTTGATAATTAATAAAAAATCTTAAAAGTGGTGCTATATTTGAATAATTGATATGAATCAGTACTACAGTGACAGGCCCACTCTAGTTGCCAAACATTTTAGATGCCCAGGAAAGCTTTAAAATTGACTGTTTTGCTTGCAATTTTTAAATATTTCAACGGAGATCTCCCCCCCCCAATTACAGGGGCATAGCGAATATTGTTGTAAAAGAATTGTCATGTTTTTAATCTGGCTCCCAAAAAACAATGCAAAGCACTTACCTGCTGTTGATAATACCTTTTCTAATATGCAGATTAGCAGGCAACGGTTGCTGATAGTAACTTAGAAGTTGGCTGTATGTATAATAACATACTTTCAAAACATGCTTATAGTTAGTAATAGATATATGCATAATTATACTATGCATATATCTCATTCTTTTATATCATTAATTAAGGCTCACTAAATTATTCAAATTTAATAAGATGTCTGTCTACAAATGAGCAGTGTATTCACAAGGGTAGCATATGGTGCTCCTTGCTTGTATTTGTCTGTGTATTGAAGTAGCTATAATTCATATATGTAAATATAAAGAATTCTCATATTATGTGTGAATTATTCATCTCAAAAACTTTCTTATAGCTGCAGTTTTAAAATATGAAAATAATGTAATGAATATCCGCCAGTTCAACTGCTCTCCTCATCCATACTGGCTGCCAAACTTCATGGATGTATTTACATGGTCTTTACCATTTGTTGGAGAGAAAGGTAATTAATATTTTTTAATGCTTAGTACTTTTTTTAATGAAATTTATCAAATTCATCATACTGTTTTGATTTTATTTAATACATATTTTTTAAATGTGTGTATCATTAAAATATTAAAGGAAATTGTACATTATGAAGTTTATTTGACTGTAAGGATGGAAGAGGTACATAACATTTTTAGTAGACTTAGACATAGAACCTTATGTATATAGATTATGAAATTGAATCTTCAAGTTCAAAGCAGCTTTAAAAGAATAATAAAGACGTATTATAATAAATAAAGTATTAATAAGAAGTCAGGTGACTTGTTCACTATATAATTTCCATTTTAAAAGAAATAAAGAACAGTAAGGAGGGGAAAGAAGTGAAAGTTTATAGAAGGCTGAAAACTAAAATTTTGAACCCGAAATTAAATATTTGGGATTATTAAACTGACTTTTCAGTCTAGAATTTCTTAACGATTTATCACTAATGATTGACATCCTGTAGCACAGAGTAGTAAGATATCTTACTACCCTCTGTCCTGCAGGAGCTCTCTTACCTTTCAGAAGCTTTACAGAATCACTATGGTAAAAGCAGATAAATTAATTATTCGAACTATCAATGCTATTGCTAATTTGAAAAATTCCGAAGGAAATTATGACGCTTGTTGAGCATGTTGAAGTGGAAAGAATTTGAAGGAATCAAAATTGAAAGTAAGAACACATTTAAAAAATTACCTCTTGACTAGTTATTAAATACATTGTTTTATCCTTAAAGGATAAGTTATTAATGCAACAGAGCAATTTTAAATTAAATAATGAAAATAATGATCCCATTGACGAGGAATTGAAAGAAATTTTAAACATATGCTACCCGGAATTTTGGAACATGAAAGAGCTTTCGTCTTGGTGGCCAGATGGTGAAAACCGAATAAGAAATTTTTCGGTTTTCAAAGAAATTTTAGTTTTCCGATAAAATATGAAATAAAAATTAGTGATTTTAAAGGTTTTGTCAAAGACAGTTTATCTTTAAAATCAAGTGAAATTCCCTTTTCAATTAAGAAAGCCAGAAATATATTTCAAACCATTGCGATTAGCAGTGATGAAGCTGAGCGAGCTTTCAGCATAATGAATAATATTGAGTGAACGAATGAATATTGTTGACAATTAAACACGTTGCAGATTATGACATCTACATGGAAAACCATTGCTTCAGTTTGATCCAGATTGGTACGTCAAATCATCGCTCAGCTATTGAGCAAAGCAGATTGACAATAAATATTAATTAAGTAAATTGTATGTGGTAATTTTTAGAATACATTTTTCTTGAATATTTGTGTAATCATTTTTTTTTTCATGTAATAAATATTGTGGAATGCTTTGTTGATAGTTTTTGTTATTTGTGATATGGGAAGTATTTTGTGTTATTTTTTATTCACAATATTAGAATTTTATCATGAAAATAATGTATCCATTATATTTCCTTTTTTGTTAAAAAAAAAAAAAAGACTAATAAAAAAGTTGCGTATGTGCTGAGCACGCAGGGTAGATGGTTTATGTGAAACAACCTTTGCGTTTCTTTTAGGTACAGTATTTTGATTTGTTTATTGATTATGAAATAAAAGAGCTTTTTTGTTGAACATTCGCAAAATTTCATAATTTCTGGAAGACAAGATACAATGAATTTGTGACAACTAAAGTAAGAGATGTATATTTGCGAGTGCAAAGTATCTAAATATCTGTAAAATAACACAGATTGATGTACTGATCTTGTAGTTGAAGCGACATACGCAGCTGTTAAGGGCACCTAACAATGGAATGTAACGAAAATGCGAGACGAAAAAAATAAATTGTTCACAAATATTTGTATTGTTACAGTCATATGATAAACACTTGTATTCTCGCAGTCATATGACAAATACTTGTATTGTTGTAATCATACTTACTGCAGTAGTAACTTCAGAAAGTATGATTGTAACGTCACACTATTCAAAAATTCTAAAAAGAACTCCAGATTCTATTGTATCCAGGTATCACGAGGACCAAGCTTTTATGTGTGGTTTTTTTTTTTTTTTTTTAAGATAGACCTTATACATATACAGTGATATGCATGGTTAAGTGGGCAAACCCCCCCCCCCCCCCCGAATCCACTCCTGACTCAAGATATCATCATACTGGCAGTCACGGAAAATGCATCACGCGCACTAACATAAGTGCAAGCGTGGGAAGTGCCTCTGGTGGAAACCGCAGATGACGTCACTTCCATAACCAATAAAATTACTCGGTAGAAAGTCGGAAAAACTGCGAGTCCATTGTTAAAATATTCACAGCTCACCACTGCCTATAACACACTCCTACTCTCAACTTGGTTTTCCCAGTGCTTATGTCCCACCACACTGACTTAACACTGCACTGTACATCAATGTCAACTGGATGCACTTCCTAAGATTTTGTGTTTCTTAACAAACAGCATCACCTCTCCTCCCCTTCTAGCCTTTCTGTACTCATTGTACCCCCTGAATTCCAATTCTGCATTCTTTACCTCTGTGTGACACCATATTTCTTATATCCCAACAACATCAGCCTTTGTCTTCACCAGCATCTCAAATTAGTAGTAGTAGTAGTGGCATGTGATGCAAGAAAGCAAGTGTATGAGCTTATGCACCATCAGCCAAAAAAAAAAAAAAAAAAAAAAAAAAAACATACCATTCTCTCCAAAATGCCTGTCCAGTTCCTCCTTAAATTTATTTAAACTATCAACTTCCTCAATGACAGATGGAAGTTTGTTCCAGCAATTAACCACCCGCTGGCTAAAGGCAAATTTCCGCACATCTATTCTACATCTGTCTTTTCTTAATTTGAATTTATGCCCTCTTAGGTTCGTAATCTGAACAAGTGGAAGGATCCCATCAGAATTCACCTTGAGCCTTGCACATTCCCTCCAGGGCCGAATTGATTGACAAGGCTCTCATCATGTATTCCCTCCTATTGTCTGGCCAGAATTGCAGATACTTTCAAATTTAACCCTGACTCACGACTTTTTTGCAACATTGACCTGTACTTGTTAAGTAAATATGTAGATCTCCTACTCTTAATGTCATTGGTGCCAACGTGTACAACAATATCACCTTTTGTGCCCTTAAAAGATGATATATGCTTTACAACGTCACCAACTTTTAACCCTGGCAGACATACCCTGGTCCTGTTCCATTTATCCTTTTTACACAATATATTCCTCTTCTCCCTGACAATAGAGTCACCAACAGTAACTAGTTCCTTTGGGACCAGCACATTCTGCCTTGGAGATTGCCGCTGTGTTGCCTGATGCCCAGGAGTGAGCTCTGCCGTTGAGTTGGGCAGCTGAGAGCTTGATGGGCCCCTCATTAATTTCTTCGAGGGCATCCCTACAACTCGAGCTCTCATAGAGGCCCAGTAGAACGCTCAGTTGATGCCTAATTTCTAGACACTCTCTGCACCTGGCACACACAAAGACATCCTCCTTGGCTAGATCATGTTCTGTTCTAGAGCATGATCAAAATTCATCAAGTTTATTTTCTATTCTTCTAGCATTGGTATACATGCACCTGTTCTTAATTACCCTGACACAACCCATGTATTTATTTGTTCCCCGATGACTCTTTGCAGTCCTTTAAATCCCGAGCACCTCGCTTTCCAGGCTGCTGCTCATTCCAATAGAATTTAATGAAATATGCAATGTAAAAATAAAAGGAAGAAATAGTTGACATGAAGGAAACATACATAAAAGAAAAACTTTGCATGGTAAAATCATGTTAATTTGAAGTTGAAGGACCAAAAATACATTGTTTTGATTTAAACGAATTTGAAGTATATATACAAATTCGGAATATATTAAATTAATGAAGAGAAATTTTTAGTTACTCTTATTAACACTTTGTATAATTTCTGAAATTCTGATTTAAAATATTAATCTTTTACTATTTACTGTGATTGGCATTCACGAATATACAATTAACAAGTTAATTTAGTCAATACGATAAAGATAACAATTGTGCTGTGGAGAAATGCAGTAGTAATTTCCTGTGTGATACAAAGCTTACTAAGTTTCATTTTAGCTGCCATTATATAGTTTGGTGTGTACAAGCTTATGCATAAAAATGTGTGCTGTGTATTATTATGTATAATATTGTAAAATAATAAGAGAAGTTTACCTCAATATAGTACGTAGAACACTTCCGTATGATACTCTCCAGAAATTAAAACAAAAAACTTACATTAGAGTAACAAATAATTTTAAAAAATAATAAAAAATCAATTTAATGCAATTAAAAATAAGAAAATTAATTAAAAGAATTTAATGAAAAAATTGCAAAACGATTTTCCTTCCGGAAGCTGTCAATGCTTTTCGACTGTATGTTGTGATCACAGGAATGAAAATTACCGAATAGGGGTGAGTATGAAACTTAAATAGGGATTATTTTTCTTCGCACATGCGCGTAAAGGCCGACGAATCAGAGATGAGATATGGCCGACGAACATTAACAGAATTTTCGTGTAATTTAATTTCTACGGTTTCTGCAATTAATAGTCATGTATAATTACATTGGACACTATTTTGGCCTCTTTAAATAAAAAAAAGTATGTTTTTTGTTAATGGCGTGAAAGGCTAATTCTGACGCTGCTGAACGAGAAGCACGAACTGAGGCCACAATTTGATTAAACATGAATATTCAAGGGAAAACTCATTGAACCTTGGTAAGATGAGTCACAGAGAGAGAGAGAGAGAGAGAGAGAGAGAGAGAGAGAGACCATATTATTTGATGTTTAATCCAGGCAAAAAATATATTTTTCTGTTTTCTGCAATAAACTTTGTAACTAAGTGCGTATTGCCCTTGCTCTCTGAGCTTGTAAACAGTTAACATCACTATGCAACAGCTCAGGGTGGTAGCAGAAAATGCCAGTATCTGAGTATGGCTGAAAAATGTTTAGTCAAAATTTTACCTTGGTTGTGGAATTAACCCTTAATCAAGTACAAAAACATTTCTGATAAACTGATGAGACCATGTTAAGATATTCTTAAAGATAAAATAAATTTTATCCTAATTTTTTTACTCCTGAGGAGGTGGGGGGGGGGGTACATTTTTTACATTTAATCCTGCACCAGGTTCAGGGTCTAAAGGACTCTGCATCTGGTACTGGGTTAAATCTGTCCTCCGCAACTGCTGTATGGATAAATGTCTATTCACTGAAAACAGTATCCATGAAAAGAAAATAACACCTGCAGCTATATACAGTAAGTCCCCGACATACGTAATAAGAGATGTTCCAGGACCTCTTACGTAAGTAGAGTTTTACGTAACTTGGGAATGACTAAAAATATTGTTACTATATCCCTGATATGCCAAAATTACAAAAACCACATAATATCATAATATTCTCAGAAGAATAAAGAAAAACAGTTATATATTTTTCAATTAATTAGTTTTTTATATATATTAGTTGTATACATAAAGAAATAATTATTTTTAATTTGTTCAATTAAAAACTTTATCTGGGGACAGCGGTGAAGTAGCTGTAGTGGTACATAAGAAAAGGAAAGAAGAAAAAACATGTTATTGTACTGTAGTAGCTTTGGTATTATAGTTGACTTCATTGGTGCTCATCCTTTCACCACTTCTTGTATTCTGTCTTTGTCCTTTGTTATTGTGTTTACTGTTGACACCGACAAATCTAAATTCTGCACAATACTTGTTAATGTTTGACCATTTTCATATATCCTTATTATTTTAATTTTCTGATCCAAATCTATCGCTTTCCTTTTCTTGATAGATTTACTAGTACTGCTGTAACTTATTCTGTTAGTTGGCACCATGATAACATTAACTTGAAATTTTCTATAAAGAACTTCATAGGGTGAAGGTGTAAACACACTATTATCACCTCACATGTGCTCACATTTTACTAAAGCACATTTCTGGAGGTTACTACCATAAAACAATAAAAACAATTTGCAGTTCGATCTTATTGCATTTGCGATAATACTGATAGCTGGAATTCTGTCGGTTTTTGCATTATTGTGGTGAAATGTATGGCCCCTTCACTGAAATCTTCAGTCATGTTTTCAGTCAGAAAACATAAATAAATTTTCAGAATCTCTCTTCATTCCTATTTTTTAGCTTCATAAACTTGCCATTCCGTATCTCCATGGCAATATCATGTTCTGGAACGGAACATGATATTGCCATGGGGGATGTCTTTGTGTGCGCGCGATATAAGGAGTGTAAGGAAATCAGGCGACAACTCAGCGTTGTTATGGGCCTATATGAGAGTT
This sequence comes from Mastigoproctus giganteus, assembly GCF_048544385.1. Taxonomy (NCBI): domain Eukaryota; kingdom Metazoa; phylum Arthropoda; class Arachnida; order Uropygi; family Thelyphonidae; genus Mastigoproctus; species Mastigoproctus giganteus. The sequence goes on along the minus strand of NC_143582.1, from coordinate 71,509,637 downwards.
TGAAGGACAGGGTGGATGCCCTCGAAAGATCTAAATTGAGGGGCCCATCAGGCTCTCAGCTGCCCACATCAACGCCAGAGCTTGCACTTGGTCATCACGCAGCACAGGGCCAACCCCCAAGGCAGATTGCGCTGGTCCCAAAGGAACTAGTAGTTGTTGGTGACTCTATTGTCAGGGAAACGGGAAATATATTGTGTAAAAGGATAGGTGGAACAGGACCAGGGTATGTCTGCCAGGGGCAAAGGTTGATGACGTAGAGCAGATATCATCTTTTAAGGGCACAAAAGGTGATATAGTTGTACACATTGGCACTAATGATATTAAGAGTAGGAGACCGGCAGAATTACTTAACAAGTACAGGTCACTGTTGAAAAAAAGCCGTGAAGTAGGGTTGAATTTGAAAGTGTCTGCAGTTCTGCCCAGACACGATAGGAGGGAGTATATGATGAGAGCCTTGTTGATCAATTCGGCCCTGGAAAGATTGTGCAAGGCTCAAGGGGTAGAATTTTTTTCAGCCTGGACTGTACTTGTTAACAGGAGAGATTGCTTCTACAGGGACGGGATACACTTAAATAGAAAGGGTGCAAGAATATTTGCTGATGCTATTGAGGCAGTGTTAGGTGGGTTGGAAAACTGATAGCTTGGGGGGATACAAGGACTAATAGTTTAACAGTAGCCGTAGGCAGAGGTGAAGGTGATTCTTGCACAACTTCTATTAGAATAAGTAGCGACCTGGAGCGAGGGGTGTTGGGGGTTTCAGGGACGGATGTCAGTCATCGTGAAACAGGTGGGTATATTGGATGTGTTAGAGTGGCTGGGAATAGGAATAGGTGCATGCTAGAAGTATAGTAAATAAATTTGATGAATTTGAAGTGTTGGTCAAGACATCAAAGGTGGATATTGTTGGGATATCAGAGACGTGGTGTCACCCAGATATAAGGAATGCCGAACTGGAATTTGGGGAGTACAATGTGTACAGAAAGGATAGACAGGATAGGAAGGGAGGAGGTGTTATGCTGTTAATAAAGAAAAATATAAAATCAAAAGAAGTGCATCCAGTTGATATAGATGAACAGTGCACTGTTGAGTCAGTTTGGTGTGACATAAGCACTGTGAAAGCAAAAATTAGAGTAGGAGTGTGTTATAGGCCTAATGACTTGAATGAGTACAATGAACAATTGTACAGAGAAATAGTGGGCTAGTAAATCGGAATGTCTTATAATGGGGGATTTTAACTTCCCAGATATTGACTGGAACTTCTGGGTTGGGCACTCACACACTAGTCAGACTTTTGTGGATTTATTGGATGATTGTTTTCTGCAGCAGCATGTTCGAGAGGCAACCAGAGAAAGTAATACTCTTGATCTGGTTATCAGCAGTGATCATTCATGTATTAGGAATTTGCAGATAAAGGAACCACTAGGTGGCAGTGATCACAGTGTACTGACGTGGGATTTACTTAAAGATTTAATTACCATCAGGGGTAAAGGAAAGGGTTTTTGCTTTCGTAAAGGCGAGTACAGTTGTCTCCGACAGTTTTTAAATTCTGTACAGTGGGATCAACTGACGATGTTACCAACAGTAAATTCTAAGTGGGAAGCATTCAAGGAATTAATCGTGGAAGCTACTAAAAGTTTCATACCTATTAAGAAATATTGTTCAAGGTTTAGGCCTAAATGGTTGTCAAATGAACTAATGAGACTTGTAACAGAGAAGAAAAATGCATGGGATGCATATAAATTATCAAGCGACTCAGAAACCTGTGGCAGATATAAGTTAATCTGTAATCAGGTCACAAAGGAGGTTCGGCAGGCGAAGGCAGATTACGAGAAATCCTTGGCAAAAGATGCTAAGAAAAACAGCAAGGATTTCTTTACTTATATAAACTCTAAAAGGAAGGGGATGAATCTGATTGGTCCACTTGACATCGATGGTTTGACTGTTGATGATCCTGCTCAGATAGCAAACAAACTGAATGAGTATTTTGCATCTACATTCACACGTGAGGAATTATTAAGGTTTGAAAATGGCAGAAGGTTATCAAATTGTAGCAGGGTGCTTAATGATCTTGTAATAACTGAGAGCAAAGTGGAAGAGAAATTGTTGAGGTTAAACGTAAGAAAAGCACCTGGGGTGGATGGGATCTATCCAGTTATATTAAAGGAGGCGGCAAGGCAACTAAGCAAACCCCTAGCCATAATTATGAGAGCATCCTTGGACTCAGGGGCGGTTCCCACGGACTGGAGATGTGCAAATGTATCCCCAATTCACAAAGGGTGATCGAAGGGTGACACGAGTAATTACAGACCAGTTAGTTTAACTTCTGTTCCGGGTAAAATAATGGAGTCGCTGGTTAAAGATGCATTGCAGGATCATCTAGACAAGACTGCAGCAATAATTCAGACACAGCATGGGTTTGTTAAGGGAAAGTCTTGTCTGACAAATTTGATAGGATATTATGATGTGGTTACAAAGGAACTGGATGCAAAAAACAATTTTGATATCATATATTTGGATTTCAGGAAAGCTTTTGACACTGTTGCGCATGGAAGACTATTGTACAAATTGGAGCAGAATGGTATTAAGGGTAAGTTGCTACAATGGATAAAAGGATGGTTAAGTGGGAGAAGACAGAGGGTGGTAATCAATGGGTGCTGCTCTTCGTGGACTAGTGTTATTAGTGGCGTCCCACAGGGTTCGGTGTTAGGTCCACTGTTGTTTTGTATATTTATCAATGATATTGATGAAGGTATATCAGGCTTAATGTCGAAGTTTGCAGATGATACAAAGGTTGGCAGGGTTGTTAATGGTAGTGTGCTACTGCAACAGGATCTAGATAATTTGGGCAGATGGGCTAAGAAGTGGCAACTGAAGTTTAACCTTGACAAATGCAAAGTACTGCATATGGGTAGAAATAACCCCAGAGAAACGTACCAACTGTGTGGTACTACACTTAAGGTGGTAGAAAATGAAAAAGACCTGGGAGTAATTGTGCAGTCAGATATGAAGTTCTCTGAGCAATGCAGACAGGCTGCCAGGGCAGGTCATGGGGTTTTGTCAATGATATATAGGAATTTTGCTAGCAGGGAAAAGGAGGTGATTATCCCTCTGTATAAGGCAATGGTCAGGCCACGCCTTGAGTACTGCGTACAGGTCTGGAGACCTCATTTTAGGAAGGATGTAGATTTACTTGAGCGGGTACAGAGAAGGGCAACAAGATTGGTGAGGAGAATGAAGGGATCCTCTTACCAAGAGAGGCTTAAGTTCTGCAAATTGCAGTGGCTGGAGACTAGGCACCTGCGTGGTGATCTGATTGAGGTATATAAGGCCTTGAATGGATTGAGCACGCTGAATTCTGATGGGATCCTTCCACTTGTTCAGATTACGAACCTAAGGGGGCATAAATTCAAATTAAGAAAAGACAGATGTAGAATAGATGTGCGGAAATTTGCCTTTAGCCAGCGGGTGGTTAATTGCTGGAACAAACTTCCATCTGTCGTTGTGGAAGTTGATAGCTTGAATAAATTTAAGGAGGAACTGGACAGGCATTTGGAGGGAATGGTGTGTTTTTTTTTTTTTTTTTTTTGGCTGATGCTGCATAAGCTCATACATTTGCTTTCTTGCATCACATGCCACTACTACTATCTCACTTGTGCAATTTGTGCGTGCTGTGTTCGTCATTACTGATTGCTTATTATTATTATTTTTTTATTATTTTAATTTTAAAATCCTAAAAAAAAAAATAAAATAAGAGTGGAAAAATTTTTACATAAGTCTGAGGTTATGTAACTCGGGCTTACATAAGTCAGGGACTTGCTGTACTAAAATAAATAATCCATGGGGAAAAAAAAAAAAGCAACACTGATTTTCAGGATATTTGAACTGTTCAGTTCAAACTTGGAGGTTTTTATAGTTTTCTGTAAATAATGATATAAGTTACATAAAAGACAGAATTGATTTAATTCTGTACAGCTAAGGTAAAATTCACAACTGTAATCAAATGTAAAGCTCTAACTACCCACACAATAGGCTCGCTTGCTCTTGACTTCCCTAAAGCATTTTTTTTTTTTTTTTTTTGTATGGATTACAAGTATTAAAACAGCAAATAATATCACAAAATATGGATACTCTCTCTCTCTCTCTCTCTCTCTCTCTCTCTCTCTCTCTCTCTCTCTCTCTCTCTTTAGAAGGTATTTCCATTTATATATATATATTAAAAAAAAAAAAAACACGGTGCTTGTTTTAATGTATGACTCATACATAAAGCTATGTGACTTATGCAAAAATGAAACTTGGCGATCTTTCTTATTATGCACAAGAAATTGAAAAGGATTTTGCATCTCATTGTGGTTATGAATTCCTTAAGAACTATATATTTTTTTATTATTTTTTTTTTAAATCCTACAATGCAATGTATTTATTTCTCTGAAATACATTTATAATCATTCTCTCTTTAGAATTGATTGTGCGTATGTGGACACTTAAATGCATACCACCTCTGTGGTGAAATCATTTTGTATTTTTAGTGATGATTGTATTTATTATTTTTATTCCCATGGTGAACAAAATGGATTGTGTGTGCCCATAACATGAGTTACAGTTACATTATTCCACATGCAGTTCTTAGTGAAGTGAAGTAAATAAAAATGTAAATTTAAGGGTACTACATAACGATACTATATGCAATGCACTAGCAAATTTTTATTATAACAATGTTTGCATGCATTGTTTTGGTAGTCTTTTTGAATTATACATTCTATTTACAAGTTCCCAAACCCTTTCAGATTTCATTATATACTAAATAATCTATACTAAAATGCATATAGAACTATCCAGTTCTATCGTATATGCAGTAAGATAGTCCAGCAATTAATGTTGAACACATAAAAAATAATCAAAAACTAATGCCTGATAGAACCAACAGTAACCTCAGTAGTATTCATGTACTGATAATGAAGTAGGAAAAAGTTGATGCCCTTTGATATGTGTTATTGCAACAATTAATGCAAAAAAAAAAAATTTGAATAATTGTACCGGTTATTGATTTATTCTAGCATTCAAGGTCTAAGTGCTTAAGACATAAACGTTCATGAATCTAAAGGGAAATATCAGTGTTCTGATGGGGGTCTAATGAGGTCTACTCTTTGAAGAGTAGGGTAAATGCCCTCGAAGGAATAAAAATGGGGTCCCATTAAACTATCAGCTGCCCAAAACAACACCAGAGCTCACTCTTGTGCACAGGCAACATAGTGACAATCTTTTGAAAGCGGTGGACCCACAGGAGCTAGTTATTGTGGGTAACTCGATTGTCAGGGAATATATTGTGCAAAAAGGATAAGTGGAATAGGATATGTCTGCCAGGGAGTTGATGATGTTATATTAAGTGCACAAAGGGTGATATTGTTGTACACGTTGGCACTAATGACATTAAGAGTAGGAGATCTGCAGATTTACTTAGCAAGTACAGGTCAATATTGAAAAAGAAAAAAAAAAAAAAAGATGCGCATTGGGGATAAATTTGAAAGTGTCTGCAGTTCTGCCCAGACACGACAGGAGGGAATATATGATTAAAGCCTTGTCAATTAATTCAGCCTTTGGGAGACTGTGCAAGGCTTATGTGGAAGAAATTTTCTCAGTGTGGTCTGTGCTGGTTTACCACTTCTACAGGGATCGGATGCACTTATATAGATAGGATGTTAAGAATATTTGCTGATGCTATCGAGGCAGTGTTAGGTGTGTCTGCAGGGCATCGAAGGTGGATGTTGTTGGGATATCAGAGACGTGGTGGTGTCGCACAAATATAAGGAATGCAGAATTGGAATTTGGGGAGTATAAAATCCTAAGGGAGTGCATCCAATTGACATGGGTGGCTAGTGCAATGTTCAGTCAGTTTGGTGTTACATAAGCACTGGGAAAACAAAATTGAGAGTAGAAGTGTGTGTTATATGCCTAAATCAGAATGTCTTATAAAGGGGGATTTTAACTTCCCTGATATAGAATGGCACTTGTGGGATGGTCACTTGCACACTAGCAAGATTTTGTGGATTTATTTGAAGATTGTTTTCTACAGTAGCATGTTCGAGAGGCAACCAGAGGGAGTAATACTCTGATGTGATTATTCATGCATTAAAAATTTCCAGATAAAGAAACCAATAGGTGGCAGTGATCATGTGTACTGATGTGGGATTTACTTAGATGTAACTATCATCAGGGGTAAAGGGAAGGTTTTTGCTTTTGTAAAGATTACTACAGTGGGACCAACTGATGGTGTTACCAACAGCAAATTCTAAATTGGAAGCTACTAGCCCCCCCCCCCCCCCCCCAACTAAGAAATACTGTTCAAGGTTTAGGCTAAATGGATGTCAGATGAAATAATGAGACTCCTGCAGAGAAGAAAAGTGCACGAGTTGTATATCAGGAGATACAGCAGCCTATGGTAGATATAAGCTAGTCTGTAATCAAGTAACAAAGGAGGTCAGGCAAGCGAAGATAGATTACGAGAAATCTTTGGCAACGAATGCCAAGAGGAACAGCAAAGACTTCTTTTCTTATGTAAACTCTAGAAGGAATTAGATTAATCAGATTGGTCCACTTGCTAGCCGGGTGGGTAAAGTGCCTGCCTGGCAACCCAAAGGTCGCGGGTTCGATTCCCGCCTCGGGCTTGGATCAAAGTACTGCAAAATCCTTGGGAGGTGCATTATGACCACAAGAAGCCTATGTGCCAACAACTACCAAAAAAAAAAAAAAAAAAATTGGTCCACTTGCTTTTGATGGTTCAACTGTTGAATATCCTGCTCAGGTAGCTAACAAACTGAATGAGAATTTTGGATCTACATTCACTCAAAAGGAGTTATTTATGGAGGAGAATGCCGGAAGTTTTTTTTTATCAAACTGTAACAGGGAACTAAAGGATTTTGTAATAACTGAGAGCAAAGTTGAGGAGAAATTGTTGAAATTAAAAATAAGGACAACTGGGGTGATGGGATCTATCCAGTTATATTAAAGGAGGCAGCAAAGGAAGTAAGCAAACCCTTAGCTATGATGAAGAATCCTTGGACTCAGGGTGCTAATGCAGTGGTTCTCATTCTTGCCATGCATACACCATATCCAAGGATTTCATTAATTCATACAGCATGTCCTCCTCTACCTTTTCTTACTGCTGAATACATCATGAATTGTTAAAGTAATCTGCAAAAAGGTCTAAAACTCCCAAATGCTTCCTTGTTCATTTTACAAATATGGTCTCAGTTCCAATCTCAGTGAGCTTATTTTACCCATCTATGAACAAGTTCAATGGAAAAGTTTGGTGAAACTAAAGCAGTTACTCTTGATACTTCAAAAGCTTTTGATTGTGTTTTAAGCATAATGGTCTTCTAAATAAGCTTCCATTTTATGGTTTGCCATCTGCTTTTGTAATTGAGTAACCAGTTTTTTCCTCTCTGACCACTCATTGTGGGTGATGGTAGATGGTTCTCTGTCTTTTAATTTCTCCACTAATGCTGGTGTTCCCCGCCCCTCGCAAGGTTCAGTTCTTTCTCCAACTCTTTTCTTCTTGTACATTAATGACCTTCCATTGTCTGAAAATCCTATCCATAGTTTTGCTGATGATAGTGTATTGCATCCACCTTTCAGTCTGAGAAACCTGGCCCTGCACAAAGAGCTTAAACTTTTTGAATATCCACTACCAGTTCCTTAAATTCTGAACTTCAAGTAATTCTCTAGATACTTCTATGGGCACTTCTGAGTTGGCTTCTATAATTTTCTCTCTCTCCCCCTCAACCAGTTCGAACAGATGCCGCAGCCAGTCAGCATCCTTTTACTGCCCAACTTCAACTCACAGATTTAACTTTTATTCTCCCTCATAAGTCTAATGTCAACAGGTAACTTTTATCTTCTCAACCTTCAACCCATGTATGGTACTAAGTATTATAAGTTCTAGTACCTCTTGTGCTTGGAGTTGTTTTCATTTAAAAAAAAAAAAAAAAAAAAAAAAAAAAAGTTAGGCAGCTTTGTGAGATAGGAAGTATATTCCCCCATGTCTTTGTTTAAAAATTGGTAAAGTGAATGAATGATTGATGTGAAACATTTTTTGATGTTTCAGACATTTTACAATAACATTTTGTTTCCTTTGCAAGATAGGATATGCTTTTTATTGCACAAAATAAATTAGTGTTAAATCATTCAAACCTGTGCTTCAACCTGTTTTTAAAAGGCCAGTGTGTATCAGTCTGATGGAACAATTTTAATAAACGAATACATTTCTTTTCTTTTTTTTTTTTGTAAAGTAAAAAGGGTGCAGTGGAGAAATTTGTTCATAAAAATTTACTTGCCTATTTGCAAGGTTCTTTCTTCTTTACTAGTTTGGAAGTTAAACTCCTGGTTTCCAAGTTACAAATAATTTAATGCCTGTATCTACACTCTTCACCACATACATTAGACAGCAAGAATTTCTGTTCTCATTAGAACCAAGGCAGTACAGAATTTGATTGATATGCAGGATGATGCATGCCACTCATATTTTCTAATTGACACTGGAGAGTACACTGCTTCAGGATGCTACATCAAGTTCTCTGTGGTCACACTCTACAATTACCAGGGAAAAAAAAGGTTTCCAAGACAGCTGTTTTATCAGCCAGCTTGGGTAGCATAGGTGCCTGCAGAGTGTAAAAAGGATTTTTTTATTGTAGTATGCCAGTCTTTGGCACCTAGGTTTGAGCACATTTGTTGACCTTTGGTCCCTATTGCTAGTGGATGCACTTCTTCTGGCAATTGTTCAAACAGGAATGATGCCCATAAGTTTATTCATTGTCGTAGGAACTTCCATATCCTTGTTTTCTGTTAGGCTCCCAAGTCAAGACAATTCCTGTAGTGGTGTGTTGCTCATTGTTTGACTTGGGAAATATGTAAAGAGGTTTGTGGTGAGATATCATTTTGTACACTGTTCAGGTCAAATAGAATGATTTTTAAGAAGTTTGCTTACTGCACTTGATCCTTTGTTGCTGTTCACTCCAGTGATGAAATATGGATTGATATCAGAAGTACACTGGTAGCATGTGAGGCTGCTTTTTGTTTGGATTGCAACTTGTTGGTCATAGTGCCTAGAATCACCAGTCATATTTTCCAGTGACATTTTGGACAGTTCTATACTGCCAGGGTAAGAATGCCAGGCTTGTCATCACTTGATTTTGGTTGGAGCGAAACTGAAAATTGTTGTATGTAGATTTTTGGGAAACATCTTTTCGATAAACTGGAACACCAGATCAGGGTAAAACCAGCATTTCTCCCTCTGTGCAGTTGATAACTGATTTGAAGGAAGAGAGAAACAAAATATTAGATGAATGGTTGTGCTGTTCACTTTTTTTAATCAGTATTGGTTTTCTTGAAATATATTGTTTGAAAATATTGTGTGCATGAGCACACACATTTTGTCAGAGGATGGGATATAACTACTAAATGTTATCCAAAACCACAATTAATTGTTTTCATATGACAGAAATTAGCCTCTTAGGGTTGGAACATTAGAAACTGCTAGCTGTAAGTAAATCTCTTGAGGTTCAGTAGTTTATGAACATGAAATTGTTTGTTTCATTAAGGTCTAATTGAATTCAGGAAGGTTTATTTATCCCACTGGATGTTTAATAGGTTTATAACTATGGTCCTCCAAGAATATCTTACATAAGCATTTTATTAAGAATTGCAATATGGTTGTAATATGGATTTCTTTTCTCACTATTGTAGATCTATTGAACATGCTTTATACAACTATCATCAAACCTTTCTGAGGGTTTGTCAAAAGTTTGACTAAATTGAAATGTATCTCTTTGAGCATTGGCGCCTCCATAGCCAGGTGGGCAGGAGCGGCAGTGCGTAGCACATGCTTCTTGATTAGACTGGGGTTCGAGCCCGTGACCACCAAATACCGGAGGATGCGGAAACGTCAGGGAATGACCACTGCATATCCCCGGAGCAATATGGCCTTAGTTGCTAATGCTCCTAAAAAACCAAATAACAAATAACATTTGAGCATTATTCTTGCTTTTTTTTTTTTCTTCTTTCTCTTACCATAAAGGCAAATCTTTTTTGAACAAGTTTTCTTGCCTTCTTCCTTGAATTGTGACATTTCCTGATCACTATTCTCAGTCAGTAGTTGGCATTCAGGATTGTCTGAGTTCATTTGAACTTCAACCTGGTGTTGAACTGTTATTTCTAAGGTCAAAGGCCATATTGCTTTTGACCTGATGGGTTACCACTCATGCTGTTTAAATTATGCTCCAAATACATTAGTGCCTATTCTTACTAATTTGTAAATTTCTGCATTTCATATCTAGTGTTTATCCTAATGCTTTTGGAAGTTCATACTGGTTCCTATTTTAATAAATCACAGAAATAAATTTGATCTCTAATTACCAACCATTTTGATTAGTTTTTACAAGGATTTTTGAAAGTAATTTTAAAGAATTTGAGTGTATTCATCTATCCTTTTATCCACAAAGTTTAATTTGGGCTTATTCCCTGTAGATCAGCCTGCTCCAAATTGGCCTTATTTTCACACTTCACACCTCTTAATCTGGATTAACAGCCATCAGACTTTGTTCACCCTAAAGTGCTTCATTTTAAGTTACTGTCATGGAGGGGAGTCCTGCCATCATCTTTACTTGACTATATAATTCAGTAGTTAAATAACATCAGCAGAGAATGTTCTCAAAGGACTTCATCCTTCACTGTTTTTTGTTCTTTTGTGGAGTGCCGCACATGGCTCACTTCTGAGCCCTCTAATATTTATCAGTAACCTTAAAGTCTACATTATCAATTCAATCTGATTCTCGCATTTTCATCTCTCTCTCTCATTTATGTCATATTAGTTCACTGAAAAAAGTGTCTTTAAATACAGGTTCAAGCTATGTTGATATTTTCCTAGATGTTTGCTTAAACCTTTAAAACTATAAAATTATTATATCGATCAGGAAGAGTTTGGAGTTGTTAAACACTTCAGAGGTCATAGTGTTCGAGATCATGGTATTGTTTTTCAGTGTGCTTTTTTTTTTTTTGCCACTTTTAATATAATTTTTGTTTGTTCAGTAAATTGCTAAATAGTAATTTGGAAAGCAGGCCTTGTGCGTCGGGTTGCATTATATCATCAGAGTTTCTTGCGACGACCAACTAACTGGTTAAAATAAATTTATTAAAATAAAAATATAATATATATATAAGATAAAACAGAAATAAAATAAAAGCATTAAAATATATAGTAGCTTTCGAAGCGAAGTGCCTCTTCATCAGCTAGTCTGTGACTGGTGTACTTCAGTATATATTAATGGTTACAATAGCACAAATCAGCTGGGCATGATCATGTATCACGAGTTCTGTTATGCAGGTGAGTCTGGTAGAAGATTGAAAGATCGGGTTTCTGAACATGAGGTGGCTCTGCAAACGACTAATTTTGAACGCTCTGCAGTCACCGAACATTATTGGGTTGAGCAGCAGAATCTTGATCCCCAATGGGATATTGAAATCGTCGACTATTCACATGATTACCGCCAGCGCTCATGGCCTTGAAGCACTACACATAGCCACCAATAATAGTACTATCAATTGGACGAGGGGAGTACATTTACACCCTATTATAGAATGTACTGTGTTGCAGTGCGATGAGCGCTGGCGTGATCATCACGTGTATGTAATTCTGCTTTACCGACACCAGACTCGTGATACATGATCATGCCCAGCTGACTTGTGCTATGTAACCATTAATATATACTGAAGTACACCAGTCACAGACTAGCTGATGAAGAGGCACTTCACTTCGAAAGTTACTGTATATTTTAACGCTTTTATCTTATTGTATTTTGAAGCTTTTATTTTATTTCTGTTTTATCTTATGTATATATTATATTTTTATTTCAATAAATTTATTTTAACCAGTTAGTCAGTCATCGCAAGAAACTTTGATGATAAAATAGTAATTTGATCTGTGTCATCATGATCTTCACCCATTAACTCGTATAAATAACATTATTCTCAAAGCTTTTTGGCTTCTTGGTCTCATTATATATACAGTAGAACTTTTGGCATGCTTCGAAATGTAGTGTGTTCCAGATTTTTAAGAATTCTTTTTGAAGGTTATGCATATAGCCTAAGTTTTCTGGGGTAATTCATTATTTTTATTAGATAATACAGTAATTAATGCTCCCTATGATTTCCACAGAATGAAATTTCCAGCATTAAGCCAAAATGTTAACATGTTCTGCCTGATATTTGTCAGCATTTTTTAATATGAGACATAAATAGTGCAATATGATTTCAGCAATTGAACTGCAAAAATTAAATACATACTACTTTACAGTTAAGTACTGCCGTGAACTAATATTGAATTTCTTGTAAAATGAATGATCTTATGTATTGCAGATAGATAGTAACAATAACTTAACTTAGTCTAGGAAATTTGTAAAACAAAAGATATTAATATTTGGAAATTATTAATAGAACATATTACATAAATTTGGACCTGTGGTGGTTTTTTGTTGTTGTAAGTCTAGCCAGCCTTTATTTTCTTACTGCTCTTGCATGGTCGATTAACCTCAGAGTAATATTCAAAAAATTGCAGATTTTTGAATTGTGGGTTTTTGATGTTCTACTGTGTAGCATATTTGCTGTATTTTATTGTAAAAATTTCTTTGATTAAAAATAATTTTTATATCATTGCTGTTTTTTTACCATATCACTTTTAATATAATTTTCATTTGTTCAGTAAATTGCTGTATAATAATTTGATCTTTGTAATGCACACCATAGATGTTTTGCTTTATCTTATTTTTACCTCAGTAACTGAAATGCTAGTCAATGTTCTCAGTATTTGTTCGGATGATGAATTGATGTCTGATGGAGAGGAATCATTTGAAGGTAAGTGTGTTTTTTTAATATGTAATTCAGGTTTGAACAACTTATGATCAAAATCCTCTCCCACCAACATGTGTTTTGTTTCTTCGTATACCTGTTTTAATATTCATGGTTTCAGTTATTTGCAAATAATTAATCAACTTGCCTATGTTATATTTCAAGCGTATGTTATCATCTGCCCATAATTATTTATACAGTAGATGTATAGATAATTATCTATACAGTATATGTACAGTAGTGTTTTTTTTAATATGTAATTCAGGCCTGATCAGCTTATGATCAAAAGGGAATCAAAATCCTCCCCCTCTCCCACCAACATTTGTTTTGTTTCTTCATATTTGTTTTGTTTTAATAAATTTGGTGAACTTGAAGTGCTAGTCAAGGCATCAAAGGCAGATATTGTTGGGATATCAGAGACATGGTGTTACACAGATATAGGTAGTGCAGAGTTGGAATTTAGGGAGTACAGTGTGTATAGGAAGGATGGACAGGATAGGAAGGGAAGAGGGGTTATGCTGTTTGTTAATAAACACAAATTCTAAGGAAGTGCATCCAGTTGATGGTGGACAATGCAGTGTTGAGTCTGTTTGGTGTGAAATAAGCACTGGGAAAGGAAAAATGAGAGTAGGTGTGTGTTATAGGCCTAATGAATCTGATGAGTATAATGAGCAATTGTGCAGAGAAATAGTGGGCCAATAAATCAGAATGTCTTTAATGGGGGATTTTAACTTTCCAGATATTGACTGGAACTTGTGGGTTTGTCACTCGAACACTAGCAAGAATTTTGTGAATTTATTGGATGACTGTTTTCTACAGCAACATGTTCGAGAGGCAACCAGAGGGAGTAATACTCTTGATCTGATTATCAGTAGTGATTCTTCATGCATTAAGAACCTGCAGATAAAGGAACCACTGGGCAACAGTGATCACAATGTATTGATGTGGGAATTATTTAAAGATGTAACTACCATCAAGGCTAAAGGGAAGGGCTTTTGCTTTCATAAAGGTGACTACAGAGGTCTCAGACAGTTTTTAAATTTTGTACAATGGGATCAACTGATGATGTTACCAACAGTGAATTCTAAATGGGAAGCCTTCAGGGACTTAATTTTGGAGGCTACTAGGCTTTTCATTCCAACTAAGAAATACTATTCAAGGTTTAGGCCTAAATGGATGTCAGATGAATTAATGAGGCTAGTGGCAGAGAAGAAGAATGCATGGGATGCATATAAAGTATCAGTTGACACAGAAGCCTATGGCAGGTATAAACTAGTCTGTAATCAATTACTTATGTAAACTCTAGAAGGAAAGGAATGAATCAGATTGGACCACTTAACATAGATGGGTTGACTATTGATGATCATGCTCAGGTAGCTGATAAACTGAATGAGTACTTTGCATCTACATTCACACATGAGGAGTTATTCAATGAGGGGACTGCCAGAAGTTTATCAAACGCTAACAGGGAGTTAATCGATTTTGTAATAACTAAGAGCAAAGTGGAGGAGAAATTGTTGAAGTTAAACATAAGGAAGGCACCTGGGGTGGGGATCTATCTAGTTATATTAAAGGAGGCAGCAAAGGAAGTAAGCAGGCCCTTGGCCATAATTATGAGAGCTTCCTTGGACAAGGGAGGTCCGCATGGACTGGAGGTGTGCAAATGTATCACCAATTCACAAAGGAGGTTCAAAAAGTGACACAAGTAACTACAGACTTGTTAGTTTAACTTGTGTTCCAGGGAAAATAATGGAATCACTGGTTAAAGAAGCATTACAGGATCATCTAGACAAGACTGCAGTAATAGTTAAGACACAGCATGGATTTGTTTAAGGGAAGTCTTGTCTGACCAATTTGATTGGTTACTATGATGTGGTCACAAAGGAACTGAATGCTAAAAATAATTTTGATATCATATACTTGGATTTCAGGAAAGCTTTGGATACTTTTGCACATGGAAGACTGCTGTACAAATTGGAGAGGTATGGCATCAAGGGTAAGCTGCTACAATGGATAAAGGGATGGTTGAGTGGGAGACAACAGAGAGTGGTAATCAATGAACACTGCTCCTCATGGACAAATGTTATTAGTGTAGTTCCCCAGGGTTCGGTGTTGGGCCCATTGTTGTTTTGCATATTTATCAATGATATTGATGAAGATATATCATGTTTAAATGTCCAAGTTTGCAGATGATACAAAGGTTGGCAGGGTTGTTAATGACAGTAATGACAGTATGCTACTCCAACTGGATCTAGAAAAGTTGGGAAAATGGGCTGAGAAGTGGCAACTGGAGTTTAACATTGACAAATGCAAAAAGTACTGCATATGGGTAGCAATAACCGAAGAGAAACGTACCAAGTGGGTGGTACTACACTTAGGGAAATGGAAAGTGAAAAAGACCTGGGGTAATTGTGCAGCCAAATTTGAAGTTTGCTGAACAGTGCAGGCAGGCTGCCAGGGCAGGTCACAGAGTCTTGTCAATCATATATAGGAATTTTGCTAACAGGGATAGGAAGGTGATTATCCTGTTATACAAGGCATTGGTCAGGTCACACCTAGAGTACTGAAATGAGGCCTACAGGTCTGGAGGCCTCATTTTAGGAAGGATGTAGAGTTGCTAGAACGAGTACAAAGAAGGGCAACAAGATTGGTGAGGGAAACAAAGGAGTGCTCTTACCAAGAAAGGCTTAAGTTCTGCAAATCGCAGCACCTGGAGAGTAGGCACCTGCGAGGTGATCTGATTGAGGTGTATAAGGCCTTGAATGGGTTGAGCAAGCTAAATGCTGATGGGATTCTTCCTCTTGCTCAAAATAATCACCTGAGAGGGCATAAATTCAAATTGAGGAAAGACAGTTGTAGGATAGATGTGCGGAAGTTTGCCTTTAGCCAGCGGGTAGTTGATTGGTGGAACAGGCTTCCATCTTTTGTTGTGGAAGCTAATAGCCTAAATAAATTTAAGGCTGAGTTGGACAGGCATTTGGAACGAATGGACGGATGAAATGGGAAGGTGCTCCCCCCCCCCACTGATGCTGCATAAGCTTGCTTTCTTGCATCGTATGTCTCTGCTAATGTTATATTTCAAGCATATGTTATCATCTGCCCATAATTACTTATACAGTATATGTACAGTGGTGTTTTTTTTTTAATGTTTCAGGCTTGACCAGCTTACGATCAGAAGGAAATCAAAATCCTCCCCCCCTCTCCCACGGGTGCCTCCGTAGCCAGGTGGGAAGGAGCAGCAGTGCGTAGCACACGCTTCTTGATTAGACTCAGGGTTCGAGCTCGTCACCACCAAATACGGAGGATGCGGAAAGGTCAGGGAATGGCCACCGCATATCCCTGAGCAATATGGCCTTAGTTGCTAATGCTCCTAAAAACCAAACAAACAACAGCAACCCTCTCCCATCAACATTTGGTTTGTTTCTTTGTATAGCTGTTTTAATATTCATGGTTTCCGTTATTTGCAAATACAGCAGGCTCCCATTATAACGTGGTTCACTTTACTCCGATTCGCTAACACTGTTCTTATATTATAACCCGTGTCTGACTATAACACTGTCACAGATCACTATAACGCTCTTTTACCGATTGCATTTTTGGCATATCTAACGAAATCGTTTCATTTGATGGAGTCGATAGCTTGAAAATGAATACCAAAACAGCATTAAAATGTTTCACCCACCGACTTGAGAAATTTTCCGACGGTCAGTGAAATTTTCTCACACGGTAATTTAATTGCAGTACAGTGACTTGTTACGTAGTTCCGAGATCAACATTTTAAAAAATGATCAAGTATATTGCTTGTAATATTAGCGTTATATGCATTTATCCGAAGTCTAGTCCCTCAGTACAGTATTAGACATCGTGCGTAACGGACAGTTTACTCGAACATTGTATCACAATTAATGCAACCAATGCAGTTACATTTTCGAAGAGTTAATAATGGCTGATAAGAATGAAAAAGCAACAACATCTGGGCGCAGTAAGAAGACTATAGTAAGAAAAATACTGAATTTGAAAATTAAATTAGACGTTTTGAAGCGAATCGATTCCGGTCAACGACAAGCAGATGTGTGCCATAATTTAGGACTTGCAAGTTTAACTGTAAGAACAATTATGGGATGACATATGGGATTATGGGGGATGACACTCTTCGGGATTCACAGATTATTCTCTAGGGTTTGCCAAAAAATACCTGCAATATCGGATGGTGCCCTAAAAGCATTCTTCAAAAGTGTGAATTTATTTAAGCTCATTTTAATTAGGTGTGCATCTGAATGCCTGCTGTTTTTGTGTCTACACAACTGGGCAATTAAATCAAGGAAAGGGCATGCAGTCTACCACTAAGTCCCTAAAAATTAAAAAATAAAGTGTGACATTGATCTTACCTAGTAAATTATAATTGCAATTAAATATAACTTAACTACAGCTATATATATATATATATATATATATATATATATATATATATATATATATATATATATATATATATATATATATTTTTATAATCCTTGTTGACTGAAGTGTCTTAATTCAATTACTGCAAAGTATCATTGCTTACTACTAAACATTATTTCTATTTTCTTGTTTTTATCCTGTGGGAGTTCAAAGGGTCAAGTAGAAATTAAGCTGGACAAAAGGGTGGGGGCAGAGAAAACAGAGTTTGAGTTAAACTGACCAATAGAAATTAAGCCTAACAAAAAATTAAGGTCAAGTAGAATTAAGCTAGACAAAAAAACAAAGGTGTGGGGGGGGAAGAAAATTGACTAGTGGAGCTACTGGATTGTCTCAGGTGTAAGTGCTGCACCTTTCAAATATCATTATGACATAAGCAAGTCTATGATGCAGTAAGTTTTAGAAAAATGTTCTTTTTTGTGGATATTGAAGGTAAAACTTATAGAAAAGAGAAGGATTGGTGATAAGGGAAAAGACCAAATGTTTGGCCTTTTCAAGAAATATGCCTCTGGGGACAAATGTGCCAGTTTCAGTGTAGCTACTTCCAGCTTCGAGCCATTAGATATGGTTGGTTTGAAAATTATGATGCTTCATCCTTTGCAACATAAAACTAGGAGGAAGTAGCATCAGCTGAATTTTGCCACAGAAAATTACTCACCACAACTTAATATGATAGCATAGCTTAATTTATTATGGTACTCACCTTTTTTTATAATCTGCAGTCGATGTTTGAATAGAGTGGATGATAATTTTTAATTTAAATTAGGAGTAAGTAAGTTGGGGTTTAAAAACAGAAGTTAAAATATGCACAAGGAAGTAGAAGTGCACGTCTTCGTCCTTGGTTGTCAATATTAAAGTTGAAAATAAATGGTTAATACTGGAGGCCAATAGCCATAACAAGTGGCTTTCGTTATCCACGTCTTCAGTTGGCAATGATGGGTTGAGAGTGAACGCGTGTAATTAAGAAAGCTAAGTTCCAATCAGTTTATAATCAGTTCCGCTGCATATTCAAAGGTACCGACATCACCCTCACGTTCTCAACTTATAATAAACTTGGCTCATTATTTAATTCATACAAAGACACACAAAAATATCATATCAGCGATATGAACAATATTATTTACCTAATAAAATGTCAACTTAACTGCAATGCATGTTACATAGGTAGCACAACTTCAAAATATGGTTCTATTAAAACATCAAACACACGTGCGTACTACCACTACAATAGTTTTAAGACAGGCCAAACCAACACAGAACTAGCATCACATGTTCAATCTTACAATCACACCCCCTTAGTAGACTCAGCCATTCCCATTATCAAATTAAAATCCAGTTTTAAAATCTTCCAACATGAAACCCTAGTCATAGAATGGTTCCACCACCATTCCAATCTCCAAGTATTAAATACCAAACTACCTTACAACATTGCATCGGCTTGGAATCTCATGCACCTGAGATTTCCACATGTAACCAGGAGCATCATGGGAACTTAGCTTTCTTAAATACATGCGTTCACTCTCAACCCATCATTGCCAACTGAAGACGTGGATAACGAAAGCCACTTGTTATGGCTATTGGCCTCCAGTATTAACCATTTAATTTTCAACTTTAATATTGACAACCAAGGATGAAGACGTGCACTTCTACTTCCTTGCGCATATTTTAACTTCTGTTTTTAAACCCCAACTTACTTACTCCTAATTTAAATTAAAAATTATCATCCACTTTATTCAAACATCAATTGCAGTTTATAAAAAAAGGTGAGTACCATAATAAATTAAGCTATGCTATCATATTAAATCGATTATAAATGGTATTTTAAGTAATCTACAATTATCGAATTGTCACCACAACTTTTAATTAAACTACCCATAAAAATTAAAGAAAATACAGCATGTATAAGATATTTAATGCTGGTGAAACAATTTTTTTTGAAGAAGCAGAGGACTGCTCACTTTCCTTGTTTGTGGAATGTAGAAAACACATGGTGAAACTGAATGTGATTATAGACCCCTGAACCCTTGGTTAAAATAGATTATCTCCTGGAACTTACAGGGTGTCCAGGATTTGATTTTAGAATGGTTTAATAAATTCATTATATATGAAGTGGGAAGGTATCTTGCAATAAGGCCTTATCATTTAAAGTTCAACTAGATATTTGCTTCTAAACACTTATGTGCCAGTGTTTTGGGGAGGGGGTATTGGCATATAAAACCAACTTTATTGAAAAGTTAACCATGAATTTTTATCTGGGTGGTAAATTTGTATTAATCATGTGTAATTTGTTGTGCGATCAGTATTATTTTAAATGTATTTAGGGAAAACAAATTTTGCAGGAAGAAAAAAAATCAGGTAATCAGATTACAGTATTCTTCAAGAAATATTGTAAGGGGTATGTTAACAAATATAGTTGAATATCACTGTGATAGGTTATCCTGAAACTCTACATATTGGTTACACAAGTGGTGTAAAATAATCAAAATTATATATATTATTGCATAAATTTTATTAAAAAATTGAAATTATTTTATTATATATTTTTTAAACGTAAAAGATATTAATCTGTTCCAGAGACACCGTCTTACGATATTAATCTGTTCCAGAGACACCGTCGTATCATGAAAATATCGTAAGGCGAACCCAATGACACTTTTTTTTTTTTTTTTTTTGATAATTCATTCCAAGACCTTGGAATTTGAAATTTTCACAATATAACTAAGCTATTTATCTCTCTAAAAGGTGATTTTTATAAGGGAAATAGTAGTAGTGGCATGTGGTGTAAGAAAGCAAGTATATGAGCTTATGCAGCATCTGCCAAAAAAAAAAAAAAATCACACTCCTAATG
This sequence comes from Mastigoproctus giganteus, assembly GCF_048544385.1. Taxonomy (NCBI): domain Eukaryota; kingdom Metazoa; phylum Arthropoda; class Arachnida; order Uropygi; family Thelyphonidae; genus Mastigoproctus; species Mastigoproctus giganteus. The sequence continues at coordinate 71,489,437 of NC_143582.1, read as the reverse complement.
CCTGTCCAGTTCCTCCTTAAATTTATTTAACCTATCAACTTCCACAACGACAGATGGAAGTTTGTTCCAGCAATTAACCACCCGCTGGCTAAAGGCAAATTTCCACACATCTATCCTATATCTGTCTTTTCTTAATTTGAATTTATGCCCCCTTAGGTTCGTAATCTGAACAAGTGGAAGGATCCCATCAGAATTCAGCGTGCTCAACCCATTCCAGGCCTTGTACACCTCAATCAGATCACTGCACAGGTGTCTAGTCTCCAGCCATTGCAATTTGCAGAACTTAAGCCTCTCTTGGTAAGCGGATCCCTTCATCCCCCTCACCAATCTTGTTGCCCTTCTCTGTACACGCTCAAGCAAATCTACATCCTTCCTAAAATGAGGCCTCCAGACCTGTATCAAGGCGTGGCCTGCCATTGCCTTTTATAGAGGGACAATCATCTCCTTTTCCCTGCTAGCAAAATTCCTATATATCATTGACAAAACTCCATGACCTGCCCTGGCAGCGTGTCAGCATTGCTCAGAAAATTTCATATCTGACTGCACAATTACTCCCAGGTTTTTTTCATTTTCTACCACCTTAAGTGTAGTACCACACAGTTGGTACGTTTCTATAGGGTTACTTCTACCCATATGCAGTACTTTGCATTTGTCAAGGTTAAACTTCAGTTGTCACTTCGTAGCCCATCTGCCCAAAATATCTAGATCCTGTTGCAGTAGCACACTGTCATTAAGAATCCTGCTAACCTTTGTATCATCTGCAAATTTTGTAAGGCCCGATATACCTTCATCAATATCATTGATAAATATTCAAAACAACAGAGGACCCAACACCAAACCCTGTGGGACTCCACTAATAACATTAGTCCACGAAGAGCAGCACCCATTAATTACCATCCTCTGTCTTCTCCCACTCAATCATCCTTTTATCCATTGTAGCAACTTACCCTTAATACCGTTCTGCTCCAATTTGTACAATAGTCTTCCATGTGAAATTATACATACTGATTAAAACTAACATATTGATTAAAGCAGAACACAAAAAGTCACTTAAACTAAAGGGTGCGAAAACAAAACGTGGCCAACACGTTTACAAATGCTGCTATTGGCTGAGAGGAAGGACGACTGGGTCAGGTCAGAGACAATCGTAATGATCTATCGTGTATGAATCGCCTGTGGAGACGGAAATGGATCTCGTGGCGAGACTCATCTGCGCTGTTGCTACTGTCAAATAAACTCAGTTCTGTTAGACAGTGTCTGCCAATCCATGCTGCATCTGTGTCTCGCATGCATGGTGTCTCATGGTGGAACCTTCGAGCATCTGTTGTAACATCATGAAATGCATCCATCTTGTACTCCATCGTTAATATTATATCAAAAAAATGTTTGCCACTAATTACTGCCTTGTGTCATTTCTGCTTCTTGTGCCTCTGCTACTACTACTACTTTCCTGTGACGTTTCCAGTTGTGGGTTACTATGCAATTCACATTTCTTTAGATGTTACCTACCTCCCCTAAACATTTGTACCAATATTTTTGAGACACCCTGTATATCAAGTGTACATCTTACCATTCTGTGATCACTTCCAACATTTACCTTATTTGGGATGGTAATATCATTTATGGTATATCTTCTGTTAGTGAGGATGAAGTTGATTTCATTAGTTGTTAATCCATGTCCACTTTCTGTTCCCCCCTTTTTTTGAAAAAAGTGTTCATTACTGACAATCCTTGAGATTCTGCAAATTCCACAAGTCTTTACAAAACTCTTTCATTTCTTTCACCAATTCCAAAATTTCCTATAGTTTCCCTTTCTGCACTGTTTTGTCTTTTTCCAACCTTAGCATTGAAGTCCCCCATAATCCTAGTGTAGTGGGTTTTCTGCTGCTCATCTAGAAGACTCAATTTCGGTGTACATTTCTTCAACCTCTTCATCATTGTGGCTCGATGTTGGTGCATAAATCATTATAACCTTTAGCTTGTACCTCTTACAAATCTTCAGTATTAGCTTTTGACACCCTTGATGATGTACTTTTGAATTCCAAAATGTTGTTTTTTATCTTTATGGACCAGAAACCCAACTCCTGTACATTTACAGTACATATTAATTAAGCTACGTACATAAGCATAAATTGATTTTTATTTTGCTAACCTGTGGAAAATATACTTCAGATTTTCATGTATAATTTAATTTTGTTAATTGGTAATGCAATAAAATGTAAATATGTGATCTTTACTTTTATAGCCTGTGGATAATATTCCTCCTATTTTTGCTTATTAGAATTCCCCATATTGTATTGGATTTAATATAATTAAAATTCAGTTCGCAAACATGATCACAGTGACTGGTGCTCACCACATATTGTATAGTGAATGGTATTTTATGGAGTCTATCATAAAATGATTTGATCGTATAGTGAACCAATCATAAAGCAGGGGTCCACTGTATATGATTAGTTTAGTTATTTTAAGCAGAAGGAACAAAAAAAAAAAAAAAAGTAGCTAGAGAATTTTGCCGTTGGTTGGATTAATGTTTTGCTTTGCGCAGAAAAGTGACAAGAAAATTTAATTCTAACTCAATGGCACAGATTCCTGTGTCTTTTATAGGCATGGTGTTACTATTTGGTTAATGGGAAAGTACACCCATGTGATCTTGTGGACACCATGTGATACTCTTATAACTTAAACTTCCTCTAGATGTGTCCTCATCATTCAGAAAGACTGGCAACACCACAAATTAACAAAATCAGTTTGTATTAATAAAGAATGTGTATGTGCTCATGCTGACACACACACACACACACACACACACACACACACCTCCATCCTTGGTCACAGGTTGGCATCGCTCCTATCTCCATGTGGTGGGGGTAGAAACCTGGGAGGAAAAGACAGTCCACAGGACTAAAAAACCTGACATGCTCAAAACCTTTTGCCATTTGAATCTATAAGCTGAAATCACAACTATTAAATATCTTATCTTGAAACAGGAGACCTAGATCAACAGGATTACCCACTATTCCTTGTAATCCACTCTTTATGAAATCAGTGTCTGAGAAAGATTTGTGCATTCCTAGTTCAGAAATATTGTCCCCAAAATGCTTAAGAGGCTGTAATCTGGAGATTTAGAAACAACAAAGCAAAGATACTTGGAATCATTATTTAGACTTTTGACTTTTGCTAGAATCCTTATGAGTCACCCCATATGCTATGATAAGAAAATCCAAGAGAGTTATGGTAGATTGGGATTTGATGAACATTAGGAAATAGAAGAATTAAAAGATTAGAAAGTCTCATAAGCACTGGGTATACTAACAGACTCAATGTCCATCTGAACTTCATTTCACTCAGGGGACAATCCTGGAAAGTGACAATGCTAGTCACTTTCAGGAAGCTTTTGATAAGAAGTATGATTATACCCCCCCCCCCCTCATACTTTGATCCTCCTAATCTTCCTAAATAACACTGTATTAACCATAATAAAGTTCATCTCTTGTTTCCATGGCTCATTTATCTCTACTGCATTAGCATTAGTTGACCAATAAGAACCTCAGATTTATTTAATTTATTTACAATACTCCTAGCATTACTATATCAGCAAAGTACAAAAATTTTTGTCTTTTAAAATGCTGATACATTGTTTGCAGCTGCTTAAACATGTTTTTCCTGGTCTATGATTTATGATGGTTTAATGTCTATTTCAGTGCATAAAATAATTAGAGGTTATCCACAACCTCTAATTATTTTAAGAAATTGTAATTTTGGCCCATGCCGCTAACCTTGTTGTTCCTACAACTCTTTCACTGCTTGAGTTAGCAATGTCATGAACCCTTAAGGTCTCCTCAAATGACATTAGTTAAAACCTTTCACCTCCTTTGTTAAAGTGAATTTCATTAGCTAAGAAAATTTCCTCCCATAAGCCTTGCAAATTTCTTCATCTGGAATTAATTCACAAGTCTTTCATTATATAAGTTGCGAGTCAAAAGTTTCCAGACTGGCTGGAAACTTAAAAAAATAGAAGTGCCAATCACATGTAGTATAGCAGTATGCTGATAGATACCGCTGAACTAATTTATTGGCAGACATACTGCCAGGTGCCAAAGTTGATTATGACAAACCAGCTATCAGTTCTTAAGGGCACTAATGAGTGCACAACTGTCAATGTGGGAACACAATTTAAAGCATACACAAACTTGTAAGATACAAGGCCATTTTGGAAAAATTTTGCTGGAGGAGAGAGTGATATCTCTCCTCATTTACATAATTTGATTTTACATTTCTTTGACAGCTTGCAGAATATCATTAAATTTCTGAAGTGACACCAGTAATCCTGAAACTCAAACTAGTCATAGCATTAGCAGTTCATATCTTTCCTTGGTGCAATGATTAATATAATTAGACTATTTTTTTAACCCTGTAGGTGGTAGATGACTCATCAACCAGTGCAATACTACTACTTTGCTTTATTGGGGGCTTGAAGTTGTGATACCCATGTTTAATCTTCAGAGCAAAGTTTCTGGCATCCCCTCCCTCCTCAACCCCTCTAATCCATGTACTGTATTAAGTATTTTAGGTTTTGATAACTTTTGTGGTTTTCATAAAGTTCCTAAGGTTATTGTTATAATTAGGGTCATGTTCTGTGTGTTTATTTGTATTTATTTTAATAAAATTAAAATAAATAAAATATGGCTGTGTTTTAATATAAAATCTGTTTTTAATAGTAAAATTTAAGTGTGGACTTTAAAAAACCTTTTCCCAAAAAATCTGTTTTCCCCTGTTTTAGCCTAAAATCCTCCTTACAAATGTCTGATCTCCAACTTTTTGAAAACTAAAAGTTGGCATCTCGCTACATTTCATCTTTCCAAAGTAATTACTGTCCTCAGTAGCATAACCAAATATCCTTGCACCTCTTCTGTTTAAGTGTATTTCATCTTTATATAAACAATCCCCTCTATCAACAAGTGCAGACCATCGTGAACATAATTCTACCTTATGAACCTTTCTAAGCTTGGGCTGATTTTACATGGCTTAGACCATACACTCCCTCCCATTTTTGCCTGTGTAAAATTCCAGAAACTTTCATACAGAGCCATAGCTTTGTGTTTTTCTTAGCATAGCTAAGAAAAACACAATGAAGTTGTGTTTATAACTATGAAGTTGACCTTGGGATTGTCTGTTTCTTCTGTGTTACCAACACTCATCCCATCCTGAATCCTTGAAGGCATTTATATTTAATTTCCACTGATTTATGCTTGAGCAAAGAAGAGTACAAACACTGTGCATTTAGTATGCAAACATTGCCACTTAACCACTTTCACTGGCAGTGGATAATCATGGACAGAGTTACTTTTCTTGAGTAGGCTTTAATTATTAATCATATATTAATCATATTGTATTATTATTTACTTACTTTGTTTAATTTTTAGTTGAACCAGCAAGCGTTAGAAAAGAAGTAATTCGCAATAAGATTAGAGCAATTGGTAAGATGGCAAGAGTCTTTTCTGTACTGAGGTAAGTAATAACTCATTCTAACTAATAACTTAAAAATATAGACTTGATATTTTTATACTATATTGTTAACAGGATTCATTGCAGCAAGTAACATTTGGTGTTGGGATAAGTAGTTTATATTTAGCTTCACAACCATCCCCAACATAAACTGACCTCTGATAATGGTAGGGTGATTCTATATCTGCCTCTGTCTGGTGGATTCTCTACCTGCAGGTAGAGAATCCATCACAGTTTCAGAGAATCTCTTTGGAGACTGAAAAAATTATTATTAAATTTCTTATCAATAGAAATGGTTGATAAGATATTTAATAATTTTTTTTCAGTTTGCATTTAGGGGTAGGTATCCTCCCCCAAAGTTAGGTTACCTGTGTTTTTCATCACATGATATCATAAATCTGCTTGTGCGCATACACTCGGTGATCATTGAATTATGACTACTTCCCTAATACAGTATTGATCCCCTATTCAAATGGATAACAGCCTTGATTTGTCTAGGCATTGACTCCTCTAGATGTCTACTCCTCAAGATGTAGGATCTGCAACCATCCTGCCTGCAAGGCTTTTCACACTGTCATAATAGATGGCTGCATATCAAGACCCCTTGCTTCCCATTCCAAAACATCCCACAGGTGTTCAATTGGATTGGGGTCAGGCGAATTTGAGCCCAATCAATATGGTGATATCTGCACTGTGTTCTTTGAACTGCTTATGCACAGTTCAGGCACAGTGCATTATCATCTTGCAAGATTCTGTTTCTCTCTGGGGAGAAATGCAACATGGTGGGACCTCCTAAATGCTGTCGGTAGACCTCACCAGTGAAGCGATAGTCCTTACGCACAAGGGGTCCTATTTCTTGCCAGCAAAACATGCCCCATATTAAGCAACCACTGCCACCTGTATGGTGGGCACCATGCACGATGCATTCATGGACTTATGTTGCTTGTGCCACACACGAAAGCATCCATCAGCGTGTTGTCCCAGGTATTTGCACTTATTGTGCAGATATTTGTTTCCAGCCTTCCAGTATTCAACCAGCACGTTGTTGACATTACAACATTCGCCATCAACGATGATCAACGGTGATGAAGTGGGGTGGAGGATTGTTCTTGCATTCTCCATATTGTATTGCGTTGTCAACTGTTGCACTTGACCTGCTGTAATCCTTGTGTAATCCTTTACAGTTCTGTTGGTGTAAGGTGGTTTGACCTGTTCAACACCATTCTTTGTATATCTTGACCACAGTGGGCTGTGAGCAACCAAAACCTCCTGTTTTCGATATTGCCCTTTTGAAACTGTGATATCTTTATGTTCTGTAACTGCTATTTTATCACTTTGACTTCACAATCAGATGCAGATTATCACTGCTCTAGAGTAATTAACTGTTTGACTTTTTATACTTTCAGCTAGCCTAGTCCATTATGGATAGGGTGGTCATAGTTCAGCAATCAGAGTGCACATATATACAGCCATTATACACAATAAAAGATCCATCTAGCCTTAAGTACAGTTGTACTATGACCAGTGTAGTTGATGCTTCAATGCCCATCCCCTCTACACTCTGACATTAAAATGCAAGATTAAACTAAAGATAAAACACTAAAATACTTAGAAATGTTATTGGGAAGAAGGCTAGTGCTGTAAAACTCCAAAATTTTTAGTTTTCTTTTAAATTTTGTAATTCATTTTGTATCTCCATGTAAGGACTACATGCAGAAAGTGTGTAGATGAAATTTTGAAGAATTTTGAGCTGTTAGAATAGAAAAGTTTTTTGGTAATTTTTACCGTCTTTTTGATTAATTAACATCTTAAATTGTGAAGTCTTAATCACATTTGTTGACTTATTTTTAAATTTAGCTAGAGATTTTGTAAGTTATGATTTCTTATTCATAAAGCTATTGTATTGGTGTTTTGGAGTGACTATGGTAGCATGTAACTAGTAGTGCAGTGGAATAGTAGAGTTTTAAATGTGATAAGTAGCTTGAAGGTTCTAATCATATAGTCTGGCATATTTTTTTTATTTTTTTTTGTTAAGAAATTTTACTTTCAGTAAGTATATAACTAATTTAAACTTCTTCAACTGTAATGGTATGCTGTAACATATGTCTTGAAGTTGATAGTGTAAGGTATAATATAAAGTTGATAGCATAATAAGTATCACTGCATTTAGGAATCTTTCTTATAGTTTTAATTGACACCACTACAGTAAGCTAATATAATATATTAGCTTATCTATAGTGTTGTCAATTAAAAAATTAAATTGATTGATTTTATTAATTTTCATTCTTAATCAATTAAATTGTATTTAAACAGAAATCATGCCCTAGACTAGAGCAGCAAAGCAATGGGCACAAAGTACTGGGAGTGCTGTGGCTCAGGGGAGAACTGAAGGTGCATAGTCAATAAATTCGATAAATCTCAAGTGCTTGTGACGACATCAAATGCAGACATTGTTTGGATATCATAGAGGTGGTGTCACTCAGATACAAGGGATGCAGAATTTGAATATGGGGGAGTACAATGTATACTACTAGGTGGAGGATGACCCTCATCAACCGGTGCAATATCACCACTTTGCTTATTGGAGGCTTGAAGTGGTGGAACTCATGTTTAGTCTCCAGAGCTAAGTTCTGGTCAACCCTTCCCCATCTCTTCCATCATGCAGTATGACTGACATTTGAAGTTATGATGGACATCATGGCGAGATGCAGTCTTCCTTACATTTCGAGGGTACAACTCTAAAACGGTGTTCACAAGCCAACCGGAATTATTATGTTAATAATAATAAAAGAAGAAAGATCATCCTTTCAAATTATTTCAAATTATAACTGATGTTCTAGAAATCATATGACAAATTTTTGTTTGTGTTGTTTTTATTCAACTGTAAAAAATGTAACTTATAAATTAACAATGCATAATACTTATGTCAGGGTGGTCATTAAGTATTTACCCTCACCTAGAAATATTTGAGTTAGGGATTTGAAATTTGGCTAGCTATTTTATTCTTCTCTATATCCTCATCAGTCTGAGATCTGTGATCTAATGATGGTTTCTTCATTTTAGGGAGGAGGAAGAAATCTGAAAGTGAGAAGTTGGGAGAATAAGGTGGGTGCTGCAGATTTTCAGGGCCACACCTAATTGCAAAGTCCACTGTGAGGATAGCCTTATGAGTAGGAGTGTTGTTGACTAGAAGGTGGACACTTGGATAATTCCCCGTATCTCTTCAACTTGATAGCCTCTCTTAACTTTCTCAGGTGGTTTCTACAGATTACTTCCCAGTGATACTGTTGCCTTTTGGGAAGTAATCTGTAATTTTGGAGAATGTTATCTTTAATCCTAGAAGACTGATGTGACCTTATTGGCAGGCAGTTGAACCTTGGCTTTTTAGTAGGTTGAAGAAACAAAACAAATGAGAAAACTGCTTCCATTGTTTTCTCATTTGTTTTGTTTCTGGATCAGTGATGCACCCAGCATTTATCCTTAATCACAATTCAGTAGAAAAAATCATTGTGCAAACAAATTCATGGCTAATGTTCACTTCATTTGCTTTAAAATCTTGTCTGAATTTGCTATAAGAAGCTAGTCCTTGAAAACACTCCTGTCTTTAAAGACTGGTTGTTCTACCTTAGCCACAATGTCATGGCTTGTGGCTGAAATTGGTCTTCCTGGGGTCACTGTGCACACTGCTTCACCCACACTTGGGTCTTTTCATCTTTTCACAGTGTCATATGATGGGCAGTCCTCCCCATATATTGCTTTCATCTCTTCTTGGATTTGTTTTCCTTCTTTGCCTTGCAAATGAAGAAATTTTATAATGGACCAGACCTCAACCTTCTCCAGGATATTACCTCTCACTATTTGTGGCTATAGTTCAGTAACTGATGGAGCTAATAAATGCATGCACACACAATACTCAGATCCATAACTCAAATATTTCTAGGTGAGAGTAAATACTTATTAATGTCCCTTGTATTAAAACAAAACATAATGAAAACTTAAGGTATACCCCTCCAAAAAAGTCACTCACATACTTATATGAAAGGAAGAAAAGAAATAATTTGATTGCAAAATAACAAAGGTATTTTGTAATTTTTTAGTAATAAAAAATTTTAATCTTTTAACTAAATTTGAAATGATTTAAAAATAAGCCAAGTTGCTTTTTATAAATAATTGTTATTATTTAAAAATTGTGCAGATATAACATTAAAAATACTTATTACAGGGAAGAAAGTGAAAGTGTTCTACAACTGAAAGGCTTAACACCATCAGGAACCCTCCCTTTGGGTGCCTTATCAGGTGGAAAATCCTCTTTGAAGAATGGTAAGTTATTAAAAATTCATTTTATTGCATTGTGTGGAGATTTTTAATTTACTGCTGCAGCATATCATTAATTTGAAAGAAAAGCTTGGGCGTGTTCAGGCAATGCCAGGACACAGTTCCAGAGCAAAGCTACAAGGCTTTAAAATATTTTGCTGTTTGAATTCTAAAAGTTTCCAAGTATGTGATCAGATACTTATAGCTATGACTTCAAATTTTTTAAGTGGAATTATTAATTCTGGATTTCAGGGAAATTAATTAATTAGCAAATTGAATTTTGCATTTAGTCTACCCATAAAGTATTTTTAAAATCCTCCATTTGGGATACCTTAAATGTGTGAGCAACTCATCCCTCTTTAAAAAAGACTTGCAACAACATCCTCCTCTACTTCAAAGAAGCAAATGTTGAGCTCAATGATTGTAAATAAATAAGTAAATAATTATTTATTTCATTTATGTAAGAACATTGTGTTTTATCATTTGAAATTAAAATGCACTTGCTTATGTTCACCAAAAAGGAAAGACTTTTAAATGATTTTTTCCTTAACATTAAACTATGCACCTTCAGAAATGTCTTGATTTTTGTGTAAGTGCATTGATTCAGATTACACTAAAAAGTTATTGGCTTATTATTTTACTATTAACCTAAGAGTTATTAAATATATTGTACATAAATTATATGTCTTATTGTACATAAATTATATGTCTTATTATACATTAAAACGTTATTTATTTTATATTAAAATTTGTTTTTAAGTGCAGGTCTCACTACATATTTTCATTTCTAGGTGCTATCGTTTGCCCATATCTGACTATTTATTTTGGTTCACTTGGGCCGAAAAAGGTTGGGCACTTCTGACTGAACACATTGGGGGTAGGGTGATAAGCTAGTTCCAGAGATGGAGCTATGCAACACTAATTTTGCATGTGGAAGATAGGTACAGATTTCGATAATATAGCAGTACAATAATAGTAAAAATTACTGATTAGTTTTTTTAATGTTTATAATATAGATTATGGGCTACTAACATTGCAGTAGCAATACATACACTATGACCATAATGAAATGTATAATATATTTTAGAATATACATAGTAGCATTAGTGAAGAGTGGAGGATACCTCATAGATGTACCTAGTTAAATACACATTGATAAATTCATGTTGGAGATTGTTAAAATATACAGCCACTCCCTGACTTACATAAGGGTTGCATTCTGTGGAATGCTACATAATTCGGAATTTCCCTAAATGCTTATGCAGAATCACAACTGTGTGTACTGGATTTGATTGAAGAAAAAAATAAATGTTCGATGAACATGTAAATAGAATTATTTATTCAAATTTATCTCATGCATGGGAAAATGACAAAAGTGTACAAAATTACAAAAATTTCAAAATTATAAAATTACGAAAAGAGAGGGGAGACAAGCATAACATCAGCTAGTTTTACCTTTCGAGCATCATTGCCAGAATTAATTCTCCAGCAGATAAGCTCGCTGCTGTGGAGATTTAGAAGAGGTTTTTTCCAACACATCACAAAATTTCTCTGCAGCTGCAGAATTGATACTGGAGACTTCACTGCATCCTTTAATGTTTTGGAAAAAGTGTCTTTTTTCAGATGAGGCCTTCATATTTTGACACAGTGTTACAATTGCCTCATACAGTGTTTATGACCCCACCTCTGCAGGATATTATTTGATAAGTTTTTCCTCTCCACCTTTACAGGATATTGTTTGATAAATCATCGATAGGACACCATTAGCTCTCCTGGCCACCTGTCTAACATGGCTCAGAAAACTTATCTGCTGGTATTATAACTCTTAGATCCCCCCTTTCCCCTCTACTGTTTTTTAATTCAACTCCACCAGGGGTATAAGTTATTTTGGGTTTGCTATTCCCCAAGTGCATTTTGCTGCATTAAAACATAACTGCCATTTTTCTGACCATTCTTGAAACCTGTTCAAGTCATCCTGAAGGAGCATTGCTTGGCACTGATCATTAAGCACTCTCCCCAAATCTTTACGTTGTCTGCAAATTTTGACATCATGCCTTTTATCCCATTGTTGATGCAATGTCAAAATTGTTCCCTACATCTAGCCCATGAGTAATTGTAATCAAAATAGCTTACCGGGTTAGTTAAACATGATTTCCCCATAACAAAACCATGCTGTCCTTCAGAATGCCATTTCTATATAAATATCCCTGGATTGCACTTTTAATCATTGCTTCTAAGGTTTTCCCTACACCACTGAAGTCAGACTGAAAATGGTCTGTAGTTACCAACTTCACTCTTAGAACCACTTAAGTATTGGTGATATCTTGTCACTTCTCCAATTGAAAGGAATCTCCCCCGAGTCTAAAGATGCCCTCATAATTAACCTCAACACGCTCTGGCTACCTCCCTCAAAATTAATTATTGAGTATATGCCATCAACTCTATGAGCCTTACTTGTCTTTATGCTTGAAAGATTTTCTAATAAACAGTTATTTGCAATTTTGAAATCGCTAATTTCATGTGGCTCAGCCTCTCCTCAGCATAAATGGTTTTTTGTCAGTAAATACCAATATGAATTATGTACTGAATTCTTCAGCAACATCAGCTGGGTTACCTAACTTTCCCGCACCCATTACACAAAGGTCTGATCCGATTTGTTTTCTTCTTTGTATTCACACGACATAGTCCTTGTCCCCATTATTTATTCTCTTAGCCACTGCTTTCTCATACTCAGCCTTGGCTTCCTTATGTAGTAGTATTACAGATCAACTTGTAGCTGTTGTAGGCTTCAGTGTAAATTTTCTCATGTTGTCTTTTTCTACTCTATTAGACTGGCCAGCTCCATATTCATCCATCTTTGTGTTATATTTTTAATGCTATATATGTGTTCATGGCTTCTCTGATTATTGCTCTAAAGGTATTGCATCATTTTAATATATTTGCTCTTCCTCTGCAATCCCCAACATGCTGATTCACCAATGAATAGATGCCATGTAAGCCTTAAACTTCTGTAGTCACCTTTTCTGAAATTAAAACCTGTGCCCTTACCTTTAACTACTGCAACACCTTTCTTCATTTTCCAACTAATGACTAGATGACCATTATCTGCCAATGGTTCCTGTACTTTAAGCTCTGTGGTGTCATCTGATTCCTTACTAATGAAGTCAAGAATATTCTTATTCCCATTATTTTTCTCAGACATGCTGATTTATCTCCCACCTCAGTTTTTAACATCATGGATGATAGAATTCCACAGTTATTTCAGAATCAAGGCCAATCAATTTCAGTAATGCTTTGTGTAAGTTCATAACAATAAACTGAAGTTGATTATATTCACATGGACTTAATGTTTTCATCCATTTAAATATTACTGTAAGCTTTTACAGTAAATGTCTTGTACCATATTGAGTTCATAAAATATATATGCAAAGCACATTTGCAATGATACACAATGTATACAGGAATAGGAGCCCATAAACCATCTATCCAATGCAGAATTCAAAATTGCTAAATATAAACATCAGATACAACCGAGATGCAGGAGAAGTTATATTTTTTCCTTCACAATCCGTTTAATCTGAATGACAGGTTAATACCCCCATGGCTTCAGCCATCTTGAGAGTGCTGTAAAAATTTCCATTAGCCTTCTTTTATACTTGAGGACTAAACCATATTGCCCACAAGTAAGCACAGAAGAGGACTGGTATTTTTGATAGCATGAAGAAAAATGAGAGGAAATGAAAGAATTCCTTTCTGAAACTAACTGTTTACAGGACAGAAAAAGGAATATGAAATGCAGTAAAACTTCATAAATCCAGCATTCAAAGATTCACACCTTTAAGATTCACATTTCTATAATGCAACTTGCCTTGCATTTTTCTTGCAACATGGAGTCAAACTCTGATTGGGTTTTTAAATATTAATTGTTGTGCACAGAAAGATTATTTTAATGTTGAAAAATTTTCATATTTTAAAGTATTTAAAGTTTGATTTCAGTTCTATTTTATGGCTGGTGGAGTAGTGAATGCTCAGGGTTAAAAATTTTCATAAGTGAAACTGATTCTTTAAAGGCTTACCATTCACTTCAACAAATAAGTAACTATTTTAGTTGGCATTTGCTATTGTGAAAATATAGGAATGATCAAGTAAAGGTGTAATACAGTAGACTGTCTAAATAACGACACCCCAAATAATGGCACATTGAGATTGGATGATACATACAGTGCATGTCTTGCAGTGCCGAAAAAAGAAAACGGCAAGTCACATGATTACTGTATTTGTTTATATTCGCTGTTTTCAAAGTGAATTCTGTACTGATACCATGGATTATACTGCTGTTTTACATTTATTTTAAATTAAAAACCCCTCACTATGGTTCCTAAAGTTAATAAACCTCATACAGAAAGAGAGAGAAGAAAGAACAACAACATTAAAGCTTAGTGACAAACTTGATATAATCCAAACTATTACATTACGTTCACTTGGAGTGTTAATTCATATATCCATGTGAATTGTGTGTGTTCTCTGCTCGATTTACCTGTTTTGCTGGACAAAAACCCCCAGTTTCTGGGGGGAAACCTTGCTATTTATGCCTGAGACCCACTAACTGAGCCACGGAGTGAAAAAAAGTGCCTTGTGTTATCGACGGGATTCGAACCTGGGCCTTTTCCACCTGATGTGACAAGGGCAGTGACGATACCTCTGTGCTACATGTGCAGACTAAACTTGATATAATAAAGAAAATAGAAAATGGGGCATAAGCAGAAGTGTATTAATGGCAGAATATAACATTGGATCGTCAACATGTTTGTTTTTTTTATGTGCAGTTAATAAAATTGCATTCTTAATATTACTCTATTTCTTATTTGGCCTCATTTCTGCATTAAAAATGAAACTTTCTAGATGATGGAAAAATCAAAATGATGGCATCTTGAGGTGCCATCATTTTGAAATAAAGGTGCCGTTATTTCGAAAGTCTACTATATATAGGTTCCACTGTGCATATAAACAGATTTGATAATTAAAAAAAAAAAAAAATCTGTATTTGAACTAGTCAAGGGCAACAATTGTTATAATAGGAGCAGTTATGTTGTATACATAATTACTACCAGAGAACATTCTTATTTTTATTAGTCCTTGGCTTCATTTATAAAATTTTATTTGAGAAATAGTAACAGCTTGTGCATTAAGAATGATTAGAGTGCACTGGTCTGTCCATATATTTATAAGAACAGTTCATCAAAAAGAAAAAAAGTTTTCAAGGCATTGTTGGAAATGGTTAAAAAAATAATAATAAAAAATAATTCAGTCATTCATTGATTTCTTACATATCAGGGAACCAGATTTTGCCTTGACTTGAAATGTCTTGCTGTATGCTTCTGTTAATTTTGTTATTCTTATCATTTACACAAGTTTAATTGTAATGCCTTTTTGTATTCTAGCTCTGGCAGGCATTTCACCTCATCATAAGATTTCCAGCTTTGAAGAAGCAAAAGGTCTTGACAAGATTAATGAAAGAATGCCCCCTCGTAAAGATTCTGCATTAACACCCAGAAGTTCAGCTGTAGAAGATGGATCTCTGAGAGCTAGTAGTGCATAGCATTATGCTAAGTTTCATAAGAATTCTGCCACCAGTCTTAAAACTTCATATCAGGATTTGAAAAAGAAAAAAGTAGCACTCTATGATCATATTAATGATGAGAAGTGGGTGTAACTGTTGACACTCCAAAGTTTCCCATGTTAATGATGAGAAATGGGTGTAACTGTTGACACTCCAAAGTTTCCCATTTTGTTGTGTAGTTTCAATCATAATGTTGATAAATCTGAAAGTTAGTAGTAGCATTTCCTCCCTCACACCATCTGACCCTAGTTAGTAAATCTGATGACAAAAAACATACTTGTCTTTATCTTCAAAGTAAGTAATCTTAAATACTTTGATAATGCATAAAACTTTTGTAAAAGAAAATTACTTTGCAGAACAATGACTATACTTTATATGTGACTATACTCTATGTGATAGACAACGTATTTTGTATATTTCATTTTGGTTCACATATTCACTAGTGCTCTTACAGTAGCAAGCTGCAAGGTAGTTATTCCATTTGATGCACCAAATTAAATGAGATGGTGCTAAAAATTGCAGTTTTTCAGTAAATTTTACTGCTTTATCCTATGCAAGTTGCCTATATCGTCTGGTTTAAATCACTTTATGTGATTTACTTTGATAACTTCAACTCGGTTTGCTTTTGTATATATTTGCATGTAATTGTTTCCTATTTAATTATTCATTTCATCTTTCTGTTCACAGACAAACTTTCATCCATTTGTTCATTTGTAATTTCTCTGTTATTAATACTTTGAGCTTTGGTATGTTGATTGTTGATGCATATTGAAAATTTAAATTGTGTGTGTATATTTCTGCGTACACACACACACACACACACACAGAGAGAGAGAGAGAGAGAGAGAGAGAGAGAGAGAGAGAGAGAGAGAGAGAGAGAGAGAGAGAGAGAGAGAGAGAGATGCATATCTGTTTTTAGTTAAGTTGCAAATACCTTTTGTAGGTAGGCAAGTTCTCTGTGTATATATATACATATTCACATCTGTGTTATATATATATAAACAAATACACATTTGTGACAGGACTGTTTAATGATTAGTTGTTCAATATGTTTTGGAAAGTTTGTCATTTGTGATGTTTATGCATATTGAGCTTGTACTTGTCTCATTGTTCAACCACATATATATATAACGAATGTTAAGTATTTAGATTATGAGATAGAACCTTTGAAGTGTCAACAGGTTGACTTTGCATGCATGAACATTTTTTGTCTGAAATTTCCCACATTTAATTCAACATACATGTTGAACTGTAATTTTTACTTGTGTGTGTGTATGTATAGGCTCTCTTAGATTTTGAACAGTTGTGCAGATTAATAATTTTTTTTTCTCACCTATTTATCTCCATCATTAGATATATTCCCTTACACAGTAATAGTCTTATTGGCATTGTCTTATATCTGCAGCAAGAAACTGGTATTAATATGGATAGTTTAACCCCTTGATTTACCTTATAGGAATGTATGTATTTTAAATATCTGATCAAACCCTTAAATTATCATTACTTTAGAAAATACAGTATTTATAGCTATCTTATTAGGAACAGAATGAAAACAGTGTCAATTAACATCAAAATAAATAAATTTTTTTTTTTTTTTTTGCTTATTTTTTATGTGTTTTTTTTTTTTTTTTTAATTGCTGAAAACAACCCTGTCTCATGAAACTAATAAACTCTTCATAATTTAAAAGTAGGATTAACTTTGGATAATGAAACTTACCATGCTAATCTAATTCTGATTATAACAATACATTTCCAATTTTAAAAACTTTCCTTTCTGAAAACAAAGTGTGCTAATTTATTTTTATGTGAATTTCATGGTTATTTTTATTTTATTATTTTTTTTTAATTGTATTCATGTTTTCTTTTTTTTTCTTTTTTTTTTTGTTTAGTTTCTCTAAAAATGGTATGATTTATTACTAATCGAGTTGTTATATTTATAATGTAAATATTTATTGACCTAGGTTTTTACTCTTTCTACTCCAAGTTGTTAACTCTCTGTCAGGTTGCCAAACAAATTAACTTAATTTACAACTAAAACAAAAGTTGTACAGCTGCCATAAAAATGTGTTTATGTTTTAGAGTTCAAAGACTGAAATGATTATAGGACAGATCATAGTCTGTATTTAGATGAAAAAATGCATAATTTTTATCTGAAAAAAAATTTTTTTTTGCAAAAAATCTGAAATATATGTGATTGGTTTGATTTCCCCCACCCCCTGGTAACAGTTACTAAAAAGTGTGAAAATATCCATATTTATTTTTCCACACTTATGTTCTGTATGATTGTTGCAATCAGTCCCTGCCTTTGCTGGTCTTCCACTTTGTGGATTGTCGTGCAGAGACTTCTAACCTGCCTTTTCACATTTTCACACTAATCTCATCTTTACTGTACAGTGAAATTTCTGAATCCCATAATGTGCACCATTTTCAGTTAATGTATACAGATAACCCCTGTAGTAGTGACAAAAAAACTACACAAGCAATGGTGGCAAATATAAACATTGCTTCTTCTGGAAATTACAAAGCTGAATCTGGGATGTGGGGGTAGGAGCATTTGGAATCATTACTTTTACGGTAATCCTCTCTTGCTCTTTTTTTTTTTTTTGTGCGCACAGAAATTAGACTGACTACAAAACTGTGGTTAAAGTGTTAGAGAGTCACTGATTCAGTGACTGTATTCAAATTCTTATTACTTATTTGTGGTTAAAATTCGTGGATTTCCATTTGTGTGCAGTGCTGGTCTGAAAATAGTCAAAATTTAGAAACCAAAATGTAAAGAACAGTGACTCTGATCTCATTAATTATTACAAAATATTTTAGATTTTGTTTCATGTAGCTGCATATATTTTAAGGAATAAATAAAAATAAAATAAAAAAACATTATGGATTTTTTTTTTAAAACCTTGCTATCAGTCTTTATATATATATAAAATTGAACTGTATAAGTGTTAATCTCTTCTGGATGGTAGTTGATGGGTTTACTGTCCTAAGCTCAAACTCTCATAATTTCATCAGTGGATTGCATGATACAGTGTTAATACTTAACCACTAACTTTTATATTCTTGGTAAGTAGAAATTCATCTTCGGGCAGTTTTAAAATTAGCCTTCTTTTTTTTTCTCCCTTCCCCTGTTTGTTATCATTAATCTGTATTCTCTAATTACATTTTCATACATAATTTTATTCTTACTATAGTAGAAAACTTAATGTACTAAAAATATGTCCTTTTCAGATCATAGCATCTGAAAGAATTATATCAAAATAATATAACTTCCTCTTGTAGAATTTACTGCTTTTTATGTACTCAGTACTCGCTGTTCACAAAGGAAGAAAATTAGACAATAATGTTATAAATTAATAAAATATTAATTTTAGCTGGTGAAGTTTTTCTTGATAAATTGATCTTGGTCAATACTAAAGTTTCTTAGCTTTATATAAAATAGTATTATTATATAGACATAATTCACATTATTTGAAGGCTATCCTTATTTTATAGTAAAACTTGTTTTTAACTGCAAAAAAAAAAAAAAATAAATAAATAAAAAAATAAAAATAAATAAAAAATATAAAAAAATATTAAAATAGCAAAAAGCTGCAAGTATATAAAATGCATCTTCCCTGTTATTTCATATCTTTTATACTTGGAAGTAGTGGCATTTCAATTGTGCAGAAAATTAAAAGCTCGATTTTTGTGTACTTAGATTTGCTGCTAGTATTTGAAAATATTTTATGACAGTTCTCAGTCACCGAAGTTATTAAAGTATAAAATTATAAATTAACAAATTACAAATTCCTGCCTTGATCCATGTAATCATCATCATCATCATCATAACTATAGTCTAGTCACTTGCAGGACAAACCCATCTTGTGTGAAGAATGTAATTATCTTTGTGTGTATGTGTATTGTTATGTGCTTAGATGAAATTAAATCTGGCTTCATTTCCCAGTCTTAATGTGAGGCATGTGTGAATGCATATATATATGTATATACACCTTTAATATCTTTCTCAAAGTTGTTATAACTTGTATAGACCCATTGTATTTCCATTTGTATAGACCCATTGTATTTCCACTATATTAATTGCATAAATTTTTGCACCATTAGGGTTCTTTGATTTACGGATTGTAGCATTTAATATTTTTAAGTGTCTGGAAATGGAATTCAGAAATGCGCTTTGGTTGAAATAATGGATAATATTTTTATTAAATTTTCATACAATTTGTTTTTAAAACAGAAGTGGATAAGAATATTCTGCAAGGAATGATTTGTAATTAGTAATGAACTAAGGTGATTGTGTTAAGGTCAGTATAGGCATAGTGTCTATTTTGGTATCCTTGAAAATTGTTAGTTTCTTCCAAGTAAGTTTATTTCTGAGTTCTTCAAATTATCTTTTGTAATAAAGAATGTAAGCTGTCTGATATTATGCTGATTATGATTATTGTTTTCTTGCTAAATTATAATATAGTGCTTGTTAGCTGTAAAATGTCAGGTACAACTGTGAATATTCAAATAAATTAAATTGTAAAAATTGATAGTTAAAATTAAAACGCTGGTTTACCCATAGACCCCACAACCATTTAGTTCCTAGCCATACATATCATTTATCATTATAATAGTTATGATCTTACAAATTTACATTTAGCAAGGTTATTATTTGGAGTTTATAATGCCTTCTGCAGTGTTAAATATGCCATTTTGTTCGAAAGCAGTGAAAAAAATTTCCAATTTTTTGTGAATTTATTTTCTTGTTTGGCTTTTCTGAAAAATAATTTGATTAATGCTAATGACAAATTGTATCATTTAATTATTAAATTTTTATATTTCCTAATAACAAAATCTGCATGTTTTATATTTTTTATTGGCCTGTAACAGAATAACTCTGTGCTCATTATCAGTTTAAATTCTGAATTTTTAAAATTGCATATCAAATTCATTGGGTAACACAAATTTCTTTTAGACATCTCATTTTAACTTTTTATATAACTTTTTGTATTATTAGTTGTATTTTATTGTGTGTTTAGGCTAGGGTTGCCTCCTTTACAAAATCTGTGACCAGATGATGATTTGTGGGTAGTGAATGCTAACAGTGAAATACACATTTTTTAGATTACTGTGTAACTAAAAAATAATTTAAGTGCTATTATTAGCAAAAAAAAATACTATGGGGACTTAAATGTTGTGTGAAATATATATATGGGGCTTAATTTTTCACAAATAAAATTTTACCTGACAAGTATTTACAAAATAAGGATACAACATAAGTAGTTTGAGCAGTAATTGTTAGTTTATTATATACTGGAATTTTAATTATAAAAAAAAAAAGTTTAGAAATAAGTTAACCTTGCATTCACCTGGGGTTCATTTTAAAGTCTAGATAGTGTGTGTGTGTGTGTGTGTGTGAGAGACAGAGAGAGAGAGAGAGAGAGAGAGAGAGAGAGAGAGAGAGAGAGAGAGAGAGAGAGAGCCTTTAGTATTTGCGATATGTTATAAGGAAGCCTGAGGCTTTTGCTGCACTAGCCAAAAAATATAAAAATAAAATAATATAAATAGGAAAATAAAATAAAACCACCCTCCTCCCATATATATTTCATAAATAAGTAACCTTTTCAATAACTGAATAACCTTTTGCAAATTGAATTGGATGTATTCCTTTCACACAGTATTTAAGACACAGATATGAACAAGACGTGGTCTGTTTAATAAGTTTTCTGCCTCAACGCATATACGTGTAAAATGTCACTAGGAGTGATGTGCTGCAACGCACAACTTCTTTCAAATAAACCCAAGCGGTGTGCCATAATGCCTAGAGGTCATTCTTAGATGGCCAACCAAGTGCTGTAAATTTAAAGGCACACTGATTGAACAGTTTGCAGTAAAGCTTTTCTTTTGTTTATAGACTTGGCACACATTTATTATTTTTTTTTTTTTGCTTGTGTTCGTGTGCATAAATAAACTCTTTATAAAATTAAGATTTGGGCTGATTTACAGCTCAGCACAAAAGTAATTGTTTGCTTTTAGCAGTGAATTCCAAACTTAATTTTCATCCATTGTGTATGAATTTTTTTGTATTGGAAATACAATTTTTTGTATACGAAATACGAAATTTTTTGTATGCTGGGAGTGTTGGAATGATTTTTTTCAACTTCCCAAAAATTACAGCACATTGAAGGATTTATATCACATTTAGGTGACATTGAATGCATTAAGAAACTTTAGACAACCAAATTGGTGTAGAAATTTGGAAAACAAATTTCAAAAATCAAGTTCAAACATTGTCAATGAAAAAAAGCTAGGTTGGCTAGTAGTTGAGTATGGGGTTAATGATTTTTCCTCTTGTGTAATTAGAATGCAGTATATGATAAACTAACAAAGCTGAAACTTACTTATGTGGAATATTGTGTCTACTTTATGGACTAACCAACTAACCTTTTGCAAATTACATTACAGAACTTTACATTACAAGAACTTCTTTTGTGATAACTACTTGTATAGATTTCCAGTTTATACTTTAGAACTTTAAAAATGTCATGACAGTTTTAAAAATATCATTCTACATTCAAGTATTAAAAAAATTTTTATGCAATACTATATTTGCCTCAGAATGGAATGGAAATATTATTTTTCTGCCATTCTGTGACCTGAAGGGATGACAAAAAAAATAAGAAACCACCTGGAACCTGAATATGGCATGCTTAAATCTGAACCATGGATCAGAGAAGTGGCAACTCTAGTTTACACTAATCACTAAACTTAAATGGATATAATAATGTGTGTGGGGGGGAGGGGGGTATCTCTTCTTGGATAGATAACCTCTAATCCTTCAGTTCAGTAACCCTTATAGATAATATGAAATGTTATCTAGTTACTGAACTAGACATTTCATAAAATATAAAATGCGTATAGGTAATGTCTGTTGTAATTTAATTTAGTTCAAGAAAAGTAAATATTTAGTTAAGTTGATCGTTTAGTGTTCTGGTAATGTGATTTCTTGTTAAATTGGTAATTTTAGTTCTAGTAAATATTAAATATTTAGAATTGCTAATTTGTTAGTATTAGCGAATTAATTGTAATGCTAATGGATTTCTTTGCTTGCTAACTAAAGAGCATTGATTTATAAATTGTGATTGTAACATGCTTTAATGAGCTTTAAATTACTCTCACTAGCTGCATTATCCTGAAAATGATTGCAAGTTAGCCCTTGCCTTGGCTGAAATAGATATCAGTATCAGTGTGGATGAATTGAAATGATTCAACTTTTTTTTTCTATTACTATATATATCTCTGTTACTACTTAACATTTGTGTAAAGTGAATAAACTGTTTAGCAAAATGAGGATCAAGTACAAAAATTTTAAATGCTTTGTCACATGAATTTCACATGGTTTATAATGTAAACTGGGATTGCCATCCCTCTTACTTCTTCCACTCTAAAAGAAAAGAAAAAAAAAAAAAATCTGCAATTTACAGCATTAGATTTTTAGCATTGAAGTAGCCTTGTTTTTATGTATAAATTAGTGATAAGCTTCGTATCTATACATAGAAAGTTTCAAGAAATCAAATTAATTTTAAATTAAATATTCTATTTATTTAGAAGCCCTTCATAATAATTGTCTTTTGTACTTCAAATACGTAATTCTTCCCAAGAACGGAAGACTACACTGTTTCAAACTAAGTTGACATCATTGAGAAGGGAGTGGGGTCTCCTTACAAAACCAGTAACATAGTATATGCCCTTCTCTTATTCACAGTCATGTAGCATATTAGTCTGTGGTTTTTTTTTTTTTTTTTATTGCTAATATAATAAAAATATAACTTTAAAAATGTATCTAGATATTTTTAAAAAATGAATGAAATTTTTTAAAGTATTGTAATTTGGTTATTACAATTGTTGTAATTGTTAATTTTTGATCAGTACTAAATTAAAAAAAGAATTTGCAGTGGTTTTTAATGGAGTACTGCATTCTTTCCCAGGTTCAAAGAGAAAGACAATCACAGGAGTGATGTCACTTTTACATAGGGACAGATATATAAAATCAATAGGAAAAAGTGTAATGTTTATTATGCGAGTTCTTCCATTGGAGTAAATAGGTAAACTGGTTAAGCTTGCTTATTTTTGGTGTTAATTTAGATTGAAACAGAGTATAGTATTACTTATTCTCAATTGAATTCCACCACCTTGATAACATCATTTTGGAAAGGATTGTTCCTTCATTGGCAGGTAGGCACCTGGAGTCTGAAATATTCACCCAGTATTTCACAAACTGGCTTATTAAATGATGCTCTGCACGAATGTATGTATGTAAAGCTCTTATAGCCTTAGCCTGAGGCACTGAATCTCTAAACTAATATGGTAACTGTTTCTGTCATTGAGTGTGATGTTTTCAGCAAAAGGATTCAGAATTGATTAAGATAGATGGAGATAATTCAATATTTCATGGTGTCTGCTTTGATGTCTAAAGATTAATGATATTCATGATATTTAGCAAATATACTTTGGGCTATATTGTTTCAGAACATAGTCACCTAAGATGCAATCTGGGTTCAGACAAATCTTTATTTGCCCTACCATACTAAATAGTGTTACATTGGTGAGTGACAAATTCCCTTCATGGCAGTAAATGCCAGGGGATGATCTGAAACCTCTTAAATCACTTTCTCTCACATATACATAGTGTTCTTTGTTTGCTGCTAATCTAATTTTAGCTTACCAGTTCCTTACTCTAATATTAGATATAGTTTCCAAGAAAACTTGTGTATTTTAACCCATCTTTTAGTGTAACATTCTGTTTCACAGTTTAACCATATATTTTTAAGTTCTCTGTATAAAAAACAGTTGAATGTGTGGCAAAAATATTCAACTCTGGGATTGAATGAAGTTAACAAGACAGTGCACTGAAATACTTAGCATCATTTAGAGTTGATTTGTATATATGTGTAATTAGTATTGATAATCTATTATATTGGGGAAGGATATATTCTAAAGCAGCTTACTTTTTATTTTTTTACATAATCTGACACCTCTTAAATAGTACTCATTTAGTAGAATTGTGAAGAATCCTCTATGAAATCTGATAATTTTTTCAGGAAGCCAAATTAAATTGTCTACGTCTGGGCAGTTATAATTTTAAGAGTATTTTCGTTTTGTGAATGACCTTTATTGCAAAGAAACACTATGCCATGTACTTCTAATGCAATTTAGTTGCATTAAATTCTGTGATATGGTAATGTTTTTGAATCTCTTCTGAAGGTAAAGATTAGTATATGAGTTAT